>NW_020455566.1:3826608-4018429 GCF_003342845.1 Nothoprocta perdicaria
GCGGGGCGGGCCCGGGCGCGGGCAGCGAAGCCCCGGGGGGGCGGGCGGCCCCCGGCAGGAACGGGGAGAAGCCGCGGCCGGGGCGGGAGCGGCGCGGGGTTCCCGCCGGGATCCCGCCAGGTTTCCAGCGCCTGGGAAGGGCGGCCGAGCCCCAAGGCAGGGGCAGCCCTGGGGGACGCTGCTGCGCCCGGCGCCCCTCGAGGCCCCTGCCCTGGAGGAGCCCGCGGGGCCGCAGCCCCTGCAGGAGGTTTGGCCTGCGCAGAGGCTCCGATGGCTCCCCGTGCTCCGCAGGTACCCGGCGACCTTCCCTCCGCCGCGTCTCCAGGGCGCCAAAGGGGCAGGAGAGCCGAGCCCGGCGCTGCAGGGGACGCTCCCCGGGGAAATCACAGCTCAAAGCGGGGCCTAAGCTCTGCTCCTGCCAGGACGGGGGCTCAGCCCTGGCCTAGGGCTCCCTAAGCTCCCCTAGAGGAGCTGTCTTCCTGTGAGCTCCTCATCCGCAGCCAGGACCAACCCCCTGCTCTTCCCGAGGGGACCTGGAGCAGCGGGATGAGCAGCAGGAGCAGCGGGACCCGCGCGTCCTGCAGCAGGTTTCCTGGTGACACCGGCACACGTCACCCGCGGCCACCTCCAGCTGCTCAGGACGCGGATTTGCCCGGAAACAAACCCATAAACGACCCTCTCTTGGTCACGACTTCAATCCACGACGGCTCAGGCCGGGCCTCGCTGGCGCGCGCTGTGCAGCAGGTTAACGACTTTCTAATTTCTTCCAAGACTTTTACAGTGCAACAAGTTAATCAGCTACCACAGGGTTGTGTAATAAGGTGGTTTGTTTTTCTGGCTGTTCCCTAATACATTAATCGGAAGACGGGATTTGCGCACGGAGCTGGGCTCAGAGCAGGGAACAGAAATTAAGCCGAGGGTTCCCGCAACTTCCGTATCCAAGCTCTGCGGCCATGATGCCGGATTTTCTTTATAAACTACCTTTCTCTTATCACCATTAGACAGATTAGCTAACAAAAGAAACGGAACGTTAGAGCCTGCCTCCAAAAYGTGAGGACTGTGTAGCAGTATTTGCAGGGATATTTGTTTTTACTATTGAAATTCCAGCTTTTCCTTTGCAGCTTTGAAGAGGAAAAAAAAGAAATCTCACCCTTTCCTGGTGGCAGCTTTTACAGACCTGCTCTCCTGCAGAAGCTGCTGCTTTAGAGAATGGAGCAGCGAGCGAAGCCCACGGCAGACAGCGACCTCGAGGGGCTGACTCATCGGAGCCTGGCCTGGGCCGCCCGCACCAGAGGCAGGATTAAATGCAGAGTTTCCTGACCTCGCAGCCTGTTTTCTTTCCCGTGTGAGAAACGCTGTTATCGCGGGTCGCTGGAAGGTGGGGAAGGGGGGATGTCCTTCTGGTGGAGCCCAGGGCTGCTCCAAAGCGGAGGCAACCGCAGGAGCCAGGCGAAGGCAGAGGACAGGATGCTCTTCCCCTCGGGATCCAGGTACAGAGGCTCTTCTCCTTTCCCTATACAGGGACTGGGTTATGCACAGAAACACGAYCCCATCCCGACTCTCCCTCGCACCACAAAGGTACAAAATCCCTTTATCTTGTGGAGCTCGCGTCGGAGATTTCATCGCTCTGCCTGGATTAAGAACACTCATGTCCAACTGCGGCATTTGGCGCTCTGTACTTTTTCAGCGTGAAAAAACACACGCTGGAAGCAGGAAAGACCATCAACTCCACTTGATTCCCAATGTATTTTTCCACTCTGTGCAGTAACTTAGAGAGAAATCAAATCCCTCTTATCGCAGGGTTGCTCTGCGCCCTGGGCACACGCAGACCAACAAAACGGACCAGTGACAGAGCAGAACCTGACAGGCTTGGGGTAGGAAGACGACTCTGCTGCAGTCCTGGTTGCATAAGGGATTTAGTTACTCGGTGCTTTGATCCAGGAACTAGAGCAGAACATTGCACCTAGTAATTTGTGCGGGTGCTCCGCGATGCGCTTGTTAGAGCTGGCTGGAGGAGGCAGAGAGAGGGCAGAAAACAGACCCAGGGCCAGCAGCTCCCTCAGCCTCGCTCTGCAGGAGAGAGACCAAAACCGAGTGCTCACTATGCAAAACCTTCTCGTTGCTTTTAATAAATGTGCCACACAGAAGCRTAAATCCTTGTGGCGCTGCCGATTACCTCCATACCTAGAGCAAGGAGAAAGCCACAGCCACGTGCTCCATTGGGTCCTCACAGAAACCAGCACCAAGGAACAGAGGGAAAGGGCACTTTCTTTTGGAGCTAAGTGTCTATTTAGCGCAGCGACGCCGGCTATTTTGCCCTTTACAACCCTCCCCTGGAGCTGAGGTTTATTTAAACAGCACAAGAAAGGAGACATCAGTCACCACGACTGTCAAGAGAAGCCAGTTGGATGTGGAAAGAGGGACCGTGCAGCATTTCATAAAATTCATTTCCTGTAGCCTGTGTGAATCCTTAGGAAAACACAGATAAGGATGAAGGCTGCGAGGTGGCTCCAGAGCCCCGGCCCGCCGCGCCGGGCAAGGCAAGGCTCAGCACAAAGGCTCCCCTGCCCATATTTGCAATAAAATCTTCCAAAGCATTTATGAGCTTATACAAATATGCACAGCATGGCACACCCTGCCAAAGCTGCCAGACCTTAAGCGCTGCATTTACACAGCAGGACGGCTCTTACCTAACCTCCCTCCTCGGGGAGCTGCTGGCTCCCTGATCCAGTTTGCTCGACCGGAGGAGTTTTGGAAAAGGACTCAGCTTCCGAGGTAGCCACAAAGGGGGACAAGAAAGAGGGCTGCAAAGTGTCTCCAGATGCACAATGAGGGACACTCCTTGTCCCCTTTTCTCTCCAGAGTCACCCGGTTCCAGGACGGCCCGTCTGACACCTCGATGTTCCTTGAGGACTTCTTGGCCTTCCTCGCTCCCACACGGAAGCCAGGAGACCACGCTGGGGACAGCGTCAAGCTGGGGCTGCTGGAAGATGCCGCACACGGAGGAATTTCTTCCTAACGAGGTTCCAAAGCCCCGACGCCGGCAGATACTGACGGGAAGAGGGGCTGATGATGGTACAGACACGACACCGGCCCGGGGCGTCGCTGGGCGAGTCGCCGGCTCTGGCTCGTTACAGCACCTCGGGAAGGGCCCCGTTTCCAGGGCGCTGCTCTCGCAGCAGGCAGTGCTCTGTCCGTGCAGCCACAGCTCTAGACAATAACATYTATGGAGCAATTTGGGCTTGTTCAGCAGCATGGACTTGAGGTCTCACTTGTTCTCTGCTCCRTTTTATCGGTTAATCTCTATAGATGCAGAGGATTCAGACTCAAACGGAGGAGACTGACTCTGGTTGAGATTCCAGGCGTCTGGAATTCTGTGGCACAAAAGCTTCTCGATCTCGCAGTTCCGAAGGACAGAGTTATTTGTCACGGCAATAAAAACCAAGATGTATTTAGCACAACCTTTGCTCTGCTGAGCTGTCAGACCCTTCTGACACGAAGCTCGTCCCAACAGTTGGGCAGCTGCGTGGGGAGCTGCYGGGGAAAGCTGCCAGTGGATAATTCGGGCAACAGGAAGCCTTGGAGCACACGTGGACACCATGCTGTGCATTAATGTCACATATAGCAAAACCTTTCCCACCTCCCTGAGCTGAGGAAGAACCTCCCCAGCAGCGTGTTAATGAAGGGTCCAACAATGGGACGCTCCGGTGCAATTACAATGAAGCCAGTGGAAACTCTGTGGGCACCAAAGGACCTAAGGTAGATCCTAACACAGGACCTTACTTAGAAGCTGCAGGTGCAGTGCTAGGAGGTGCTGACCTCTCACTGCTGACCTCCAGTGCAAAACAAGCCAGTGTCATACAGGAATCGTAGAGYTGCTCATAGACTTGTCATTGTTTTTATAACTAAACTCATCTGGACAACTGGGTTTAACTTTGGGTTTAATTTAATTACAAAAAATCATAAGGAAGTGGCATAACTTAATAATACCCTTCATCTCGCTCCCTCTCATTGAGCTTAGGCTTTCAGCAAGTTAKCATGCTCCTCCTAGAGCAAGAGGTCAGTCTGCAGCACCACTGCCTGAGTTTGGAGTTGGAGAGACTGGAACTGTCCTCTTTAAAACAAAATAAAGCAATAAAAACCCACCAACAGACACTGCAGCCGTTGTCACAGCTTATTCTAAATTCATTATTGTACCCAGAGTTGTCATAGGAAATCAGGACCCCTGATTCTCACATTCACCCGCAGTCAGGAAAGAGCTTAAACCACAGCTGCAAGGGGGGAACCTAAAGTATAGAATCAAACCAATCTGCCCTAACTGAAGGGCACATCAGTTGACTTAAGCCAAAGGGGAAAACACAACGTTGCCTTTCCCATCCTCTGCTCCCTGGGCTACGTTAGCCACCYAGGAAAGTGGTCGTTAGCTATGGAGTTAAAAAGGAGAAATAATTTATCTTTTGTACTGCATGTACCCCAGCGAAACAACAGATTCCCATTAGTATGTGACTTTGTTGTGGGCTCTCCCTCGTGCTGTTGGCACGTGGCTTCCTGATACTGCAGCTGGAATACGTTCGCTTCACCCAGTAAATCAAACATTCCTTTCTGCAAGCCTCGACCTGCCAGCATGTTAAAAGCAACCTTGTTCACAACAGGATTTCAATGCAGTAACTTCTTTTTCTTTTCGAGTAGAATATGAATACAGTTTAAAAATAAAATTCATAAATGACCAAAGAATAACTCACCACCTGTATTGCCATTAGGTGGGTACCACGAGACTGTCTCAAGGCCTGATCTTTAGAGGAGGGGATGGATCCAGCCCCATGGCCGGTCTTTCCTAAGGCTACGTGATGGATGTTAGGAGACAACCGTGGAGTCGCTCCCACTGCAGCTTCAAACCTGCGATTAGCTACAGGAGAAAAAGGAGTGCTTTATCAGAAGGAATATCGGCATAAATCAGAACTTACCTTCTTGCCCAGAACAAGGAAGTTAAACAGACGCTGGAGAAGTGCAGGACATCAGGGGCCAGACCTCCCTCCTGCAGCCTCAGCGTCCAGCTCGGCTGCACCTCGGGCTGCCCGTCAATGCCCAGAATGGAGCAACCAGAACGATCTGCTGCAGGTGCCACCAGAGCCCACCCAGGAACAAAGACCCACAGACGCAGCCAGCTGTGCACATCCTGTTTGCTTTAGCGGAGGAAATCCTTCTGCATTTCTTCCCAAGGGAATGAGGTTTGGCAGGGGTCTCCTTCCACGTCAGAAGCACRCTGGACCATGAACCCCTCCGAGAAAGCTTTCATGCATTAAGCAGAGCAAGGTCACAAAAGCAGGTAAGCAGAAGATTCATAAGACAGTCTTCCACTGCGTGCTGAGAGCAGTAATGCAAAAGCAGACAAAAATGGAAGCGTTTTTTTTCAGAGAATAAATTAAGCAGAGACATTTTTTATGTGAGGTTCTCCTGGGKATGGGTGGGTTGGGATTCAGTAACAAGGGAGAAATGGAATGAGAAATAAATAATTATAGGATCATGAAACCAGACCCTGCTCTTAATGGCTATAAAATAAGAACAGAGCACCCCTGAGAAACCCGTCTACAGAACACATGGGCAGACTGCCTAAAGGAAAAAAAAATAACAAACATTTTTTCAGCTGCTTCTAGGGAAGAACTCCTTAAAGGAATTTGGGATATTTATTTATACAAAGTACATGCTTAGAAAGGACTCGGCACAGTCGGCCCTCTTGTGCAGGTCTGCTTCTGAAAAACAGCCCCGCAGATACCGGTAGGTCGGTATTGAGGAAAAAGAGAGAGGTAACGGAGGCTCCTGGATGGCCACGCGAGCCAGGACGGCAATTCCGAGTGCCCGCCGCGCCGGAGCGGAGTCACCGCTAACAAGGACCCCCGGGAGCTTCCAGGTTCCTCTGCCCTACGCGCCTCTCCCTCCTCCTCCTCCTCGCTCGCCTGTGCCAGCGTTTGCGGAGGAGCTGGACACGTAATTCCCTGCGGCTCCTCCGACACCGAGCGCGGGGCAGGGGCTCCAGGGGAGACGCCGGCACCGTCGCGTGGCCGGGCAGAGCGCACACGGTAAAGAGTCTGAAACAGAACCACAGAATCGCCTGTTATTCCCCCAAAGTGCATGAGGAGAAGGGAACACGGCCTCCCTCTATTGGCTAACGCAGAAATTCCCTGTATTTTCCAACAGAAATCCTCAGGGACTTCCCGCGCAGCCCTTTCCCTTAGCAGTAATTGGCTTTGGAAAACCTCCACACGACCTGGACCAACGTGCAAACACAGTCTTGTTGCAACACGTAACTTCGAGAAGGCTTTGGAAATAAATACATAATTTGGGCCAATATGTAATGCAGTTAAAGAAAAATAGGTGAATGGCACTGCATTGCTTTTATTGTAAGTCTCTTTACACAGTGAAAGATGCTGGAATGCAGGTTCTTACACATTCTACAGAAGATACATTGACAATAACGTTACTGGGTTTATTTGCCTTAAAAAACCATTTGTGAAGTTTTTTCCACTTAAACCCTACTTATACCGACTTTTACAACGGGATAGAAATGAATCAATTAATACAAACACCACAGAAGATCCCAAATGGATTTCTGGAATTTCAAAATGCACAAACCTGAGGGACAATACAAGTCATTTACAGTGGAATGGTGAAACAGAATTCAGACCGAGTGACTGTAATACCTGAAGATACACATAGATATCGTGCCTGTGGAGGCCAGACGAACAGAAAACATCTGCCAATGTGTTTATTATACACGATTCCTGCCTCTGGAACGAGGACCTGCCTGCAGGATCCTATTTTGCGACTTGCAGCTGGTGACAGGAAAGGATCAAGAGCTGGCACGACATGGAGTTTCAAGCAAGGACACAAACCCACGTCCACTTCTTCCTCTGTGCTGTCAATCAAGCCAAAACACTTTTGAAAGATCAATAACCACTTTATATGGAACTGAACAACACTAAAATGACTTGAAAAAGGCCAATTTGTGATTTATATATGTGAACATAAGCAGGCTTGTTTGTTCACAAATAATTCGCTTTTTAATAGAAAAAGAAGAATCTGTGTCGACTAAAAAAGGTTGGTTATAAAATAGCACAGAAGCATGTGCCACTATACTGATGTGTATCTTCCTTCTACTGAAACACTTAACACAAATTTACAATCTGACAGATCTATGCTTAAAAAGAGGTATCCTGGTGTCAGAACTAGCAGCTGCTTGATTAGACACACAGGATGACACACACACACAACGTCTCAATGAAAAATAGGAAACAAGTGCCAAAAATGCATAAAAAGCTTGTTAAACCAGGCAAATTAAAAAAAAAAAAAAAAAAACAAGTGCCAAAAATGCATAAAAAGCTTGTTAAACCAGGCAAAAAAAAAAAAAAAAAAAAAAAAAAAAAAAAAAAAAAAAAAAAAAAAAAAAAAAAAAAAAAAAAAAAAAAAAAAAAAAAAGGAAAGGAAAAGAAAAAGAGAGAGAGAAAAAAGGACTATAGAAGCACAAGTACATAGGTTCAAAAACAACCCTGGACTTTTTTATTTCCTAACATCATTTAGTCATAATATAGTAGTCACTGAATTTATTTATACATGTAGGCCATCCCCAGGACTGGAGAGGAACAAACGCTACCAGCTTTTGGGAGAAGATCAGGGACGGTGCACGTAACAGCTGAACCCACCTCTCGCTTCACTGCAACTCCCTTGAATTAGCTGTCAGTGCAAACTACTGCAGCTATCAGTGAGGGCAGCAGCAGCTTTGGAGACAGGCCTGGACTCTGCCTTCTCGGGGGTCTCGGGTTCATCCTGCTGTTTTCTTCTCCAATCAGTTAAAGAAACTACTTTAATTCAGTTCCATACCTGTAATTGTCCCCGTTGTGCCTCATGTCAAWTTAAGAGCAAACGCTTGGCAATTCTGAGAGAGGTAAGCAGAGCACTTTCACGAATGATCAATTTGCAAATCAGCCACCTCGGGAGATCACTAGCTGGGAAGGCATTTTAACATAAAGAGTACGTTACACTTAATCATTATATTAACTGGAAGCTGTTGTACCGGTACAAATCAGCTGTAACAGCTACACACTGAACTCTCTTGAATCCAATAGTAATATAAAGGTATTATTTCAACACTCAGTACATCACACTATTCAGTATAAAGAGTATGGTAACAGCTTAAAAAAAATAGGAAGAAAGAAAAGCACTTCTCATTTTTCACTATTCAAGTCAGGGGAATTTGCTACATTGGGAACCCAGTCCTTAAAACTATAGTGCTTTTTAGAGCACTGGCATCCAAAATTTGAACATGAGAGACAACTACAGGTAAAACTTGCTGCTATTTAAAACACATAGCAGTAGTACAAACATCAGTTACTCACTGCATGTCTGATGGCTGATACTGCCTTGAGCAGCACATGATTTAACAGTGCATAGTACCCCCTACCTCCAGTGTACAATCAAACGCTTTGGATTCATTCAGTATTGCAGGYGGTTCTGGACGCCTCGTCTGCATGATCTTCTGCTTGGGGTTTTTTATTTCCTCTTCCTCCTCCGTCTCACTTTCACAGACATGGACCACTACACTAGGAGTCGATTCTGTTCCTGCATGAAGTTCGTACTTCTCCCCTGAAGAGCAGCAAACAAAACAAGAAAAAAAAATCACACCAAGAACATCCTTACAGAACAGTATCAAGCCCCTTCAAGTCTCCTTAAGAACTACAGCAATGCAACCAAGTTATTATTTTCTTGTTTTCACATTTTATTTGTTCAACTTCCATACTTGATCCAGCTTACTACATATTTTAGAACAGGCCTTTATCCCTCATACTGTACTGCAAATACAAACAGTATTTAATGGAAGGAGTAAAGCATGGAAGTAACATGATACCACTTGAAATGCCACTGGTTTTCTGATGTCTTCACTATATCATTTACGCTATGCATTCATGTGACATCTTCAAGTGAAAAGTTCTGAAAACCTTTGA
This sequence comes from Nothoprocta perdicaria, assembly GCF_003342845.1. Lineage (NCBI taxonomy): Eukaryota > Metazoa > Chordata > Aves > Tinamiformes > Tinamidae > Nothoprocta > Nothoprocta perdicaria. The sequence continues at coordinate 3,835,605 of NW_020455566.1, forward strand.
AAACATTAACCAGTTCCCTGGGCAATATCGTCARTGCCGTGTGCTCCGCAGCGACCTTCCCAGAGGCCAGGGCAGCAGCTCTCCGCTCTGCAATGCTGCTCCGCAGAGCCCCTAGCTCCCGTAGAACAGCCCAAATCCCTGCCCTACCTCGCTGAGAGGGGATCTGATTAACATGGATAAGTTCATGAAGGGAGAATGCAGGGAAGAAGRGGCCAAGCTCTTCTCATTAGTGGCCAGTGACAGGACAAGGGGTAATGGGTGCAAGCTGAAACACAGGAGGTTCCATCTCCAGGTGAGGAGGAACTTCTGCACTGTGARGGTGCCAGAGCCCTGGCACAGGCTGCCTAGGGAGACTGGGGAGGCTCCTTCTCTGGAGGTCTCCCAACCCGCTTGGATGCCACCCTGTGCCACATGCTCTGGGTATCCCTGCTTGAGCAGGAAGGTTGGACTAGATSATCTCTAGAGGTGCCTTCCAACCTTGAACATTCTGTGATTCTGTGTTTCCCAGGAAGTGCCATTAAAAAGCCTGACAAACACATGGAGGACTGGCTAACGCCCTGAACTACCCCAATCAGACATCTGCAACAGGCTGACTACAGCTATTTTGAAGTTAAGCAACACTACAAAAGCAGGTAGAAATTCCTACCTGGACCCAACTTGGAGACAGCACAAAGCAGGTCATAGTTTATAAGCGGAGTCGCATCTTCACTCTGCTTCCATCCAACTGGTGGAGACGCAGGTGGTGATATCAGGAACTGCTTGACAGGTTGTGGAGGAAGAAGGTAGGACTTGTCTCCTATTTCACCAGAAACCTGTGCCTGGAGACAAAAGCCAGCACATATGGAACAAAATCATCAATAATAATTCTCTATTTAGTCTACTGGTAATGCAGAACCGTTCTTTGTATTTGTATTGTTTAATTCAGCCCACAAAGTGATTGTTCTGTACTAAATGCAGCTCTATAATCATAAGCCTAAAATAGTCCCTAAAATATGTGTTATTTTCTCTCGTTGAGAATTCACATCAGTGTAGAAGAATTAGAGGTCAATGGGAGCTCCAGAACTTTTTCAGAAATGAAGCTCACGAATAAATGTGGAACAGAAAAGAAACAAGGATACACGTGGAACATCTTTATGTTCTGTATTACCTGTGCAAAATACAGCTTCAACTTTTTCTCATTGAAGTCAGTCTCATGTAGCTCTATCCGTGCTCTTGCTGCTGCCTCTGGATTGCTGAAGTTTATCCTTACTCTTCTAAAGCTTTTAAACAACTGGAATGTAACTTGATTATCATAGACTGTGAAAAGTGCTTCAAATCTTTCCTAAAGATGAAGTACAAAGATTCTCCAAACACAAAATGAACATTTTCACTCAATGAAAACACATTTTCCTTTCACTTTGCTCATCCAAATCTTATCACTCGTGTCCTTAATTGCCTTCCAAACTTGCACACTCCATACCTCACTCAGTTACATCAACTTACAAATTTGTATTCAGTGCAATATCATGTTGTACTACCCCAATCCAGATATCAGGAGTGTAAATAACTCTCCATACATGTGCTGCCACCTAGTGACAGTTATCCAAAAGTAGAGCTGTAAATATACACACACATATATATATATATAAACATACCAATTTATGTTTTATGCAGGCACTTTCCACTTTTGTTTAGATGCTGCTTTAACAAAGCAACAGGGTAAAAATAAATATAACTAGAAAATTGTCAAAAAAGATGAAAGAAGCAGGGCAGAAATAGAATCCAAGGACAGGCTGACTGCAAGAATCAAATATCTAGATTTGAAATGAGCAATGTCTTTTTTAGCCTTTTCTCCTCACACGGACATTCAGCATAACTTGCTAATACAAAGTGCTTCAACTTCCACAAATAAGAATAATCAGCATGAAATATTTGTGCCCATACATCACATCAGACAAGTGCTTATTTACAATTGTGGCTACTGAAAAAATAAAAAACAAAACAAGAGATGAGGACTGATTTTGACACTGTCTGCTTGCAAGTGCTGCCTGCTTTGCCAGCATTAGCTTGACCATCTCTAGGTAGTATAATCTGGAATTGTCACCCAAGCCCTCAAAGAAACSATAAATTTCCAAACTGCTTTATGCACAGGCAGTATGTTCTCCCTTTGATTCGGTACCTATGTGTGCTGTGCATTCAGCCTTTAAAAGAAGATGTAGGCAGAAATAAATGAAGCCATTGCAACATCTGTCCAGAGGCTGACAAAGCAGGATTTCGTTACGCAGGTAAAAGTGCAATATTAACACAAGGCAGCTCTGCTTCTTTGAGCACTAGGCATAAGCCTGCATAGTAAGTTCTCATTTAGAGATATAACATACAATTCTGACCTATTATAAATCAATGTCTTGGCCAGCAATATGAATCAGCTGAGATGAGCTTGCTGACAGTATCATCAATATGCTTCACAAACTATATTTGCAAAGGAAAAAATATCCAAGGAGGTATATGACACATCTAAACAAAACTTCCCTGCAATTTGATGCACAAACTCCATTCTTGGAGGTATCTGAGAAATGGTCTCATGTGGCTGGCAATTAGGTGTCATTTGAAGAAGAGCCAGTGCACTCCCTTGATAAGGCTCGAGTGCCCACAGAGCACCGTAGGAAAAGCAAAGGGGAATAAAAATGACAAATCACACGTAGACACGTGCAAGACAACTGAGCGAGGCAGCCACCTCCAGCACATACCTTCTATACGGTGGAATTAATGGATTATGGGTGGAATTAATGGATTATGGGTCACTGCTGTTTCAGTGGCGCCAGCTAAATTAATTGAGCGCGTTATTTAAACTCGTATTGATTAAGAGATGCTTTACTACCTTCTTCCAAGAGCAGCAATCACTCAGGCTGCTCACCACTTGTAAAGGGCGTTTGAGCTGGAGGTGGAACCAGTGAAAACAGGAATTTAAAAGTCATCAGCAACATAAAAACATATCTTCAAGATGCCTTTTTTTTTTCTTTTTTTTTTTGTTTTTAATTAGACAACATACAMGTTACACATTTTATGCTCCGTCTGCTTCGTTTTCCAGTGAAAATCCATTGCTAATATACAAGGCTAGAAATCAACTTTTCTACCAATCCAAACTGCCTCGCAACAACTCGGGCTCCTTCAAGGGAATCACTCAGCAGCAGGCAGATAAATAGTGGTTAATGAGCTGCTACGCTGTTCTCTCTAGGACACTTGGAAAAGAAAAATTAAAAGTGCTGTATCTGGAAATAAGCCACTAAAAACACTTAACAACCTTTTCTGGCGCTTTTTTTTTTCCTGCAGCCACAAGAGTATGATCACAACAAGCTGCAAGAGCAATAGCTCCTATTATGTAATCCTCCCTCCTCTAGCCAAATGGAGAYCCATAAGCTGCTTTAAAAACTCTTCTGATTCAGGATTCATTTCCAGTCTATTTCGCACTGCTTACTGACTTCCAGTTGTCCCTGTATTTTCTAACAACCGTTGTTAGAACTACCCGCGCCCTGTTTTCCCAGCAGCAGTGTGAAGTCAACTCATACAAAAAAAAAATATTAAAAAAAAAAAAAAAAGGTGGTACTTTAGACACGAATACAAAAAAAAAAGCTTTTTGGCAGATGCCTCTTCAGAATGGCAGAGAACAGACAAGAAACAGGCAAGAAAGGAAAGGAATTTCATGTTTAAGCAGTCAGATCACAGACCACCACAAGCTGGATTACCTCTGCAGCTGCCTTATCTTAACAGTAAAGGCTGAAGCCACATTCAAGGTGCTTTATTATTTCCAACCAGAAAACGYAGCCTGAAAATATATAACGCTCTTTTAAAAGAATCCTTGCCTTGAAATAATATATTTAAATTTGTCTTTGGATTTTATTTAAATCTGCCCTTGCCTTTAGTACACCTTGGATAAACAGAAAAGAAAACAGGGGATCTTTTCGTGGGAGAAGCATTGCATATCCATCAACAATTTGAAATGCCAGGAAAGTGCAGTGTTACCTGCTCTTTGGCAACTGTACTCATTCTGATCTGGGCTTACTGGTAAATATATCATGATTTTTCAATCAAAATATGCAGTAATGCACTGGAAATCCAGACCAAAATGTGCTATGAGTATCTATATTTACAATACTATACTCCAAATATGCCTTAGGCCATCTTACCTTTTCTTCTTGTACCTCAAACACAGCTTCATGGACACTGCAAGCAAAGAGTGAGGTAGGCAAGTCACTTAAATCCATCATCTCTTCCAAATCTTCTTCATTTTCTCCAAAAATCATCTGTTCTTCTTCTTCTTGGTCACTGCTATAGAGGTCTGACTGGCTGTCGCTCCAGGACTTCATAGTCTCTCTGAGCATCGTCTACCCAAAGCAACTGTTTAAGCTCCAGAGTTTCTAATAGAAGTCTGACATTCCAAAAAAAAGCAAATTAAAAATAAAATAAAATAAAATAAAATAAAATAAAATAAAATAAAATAAAATAAAATAAAATAAAATAAAATAAAATAAAATAAAANAAAAAACAGTGTCATAATTTGCCAAGAAACTGCATCTTCCATGACTGCTCTTTAAGATTAATAACTTTACAAAGAACAGAAGTCAACATGCAACTTGCTTTCTTATCAACAAAAGACACTCATTTTATCCTATTGCAGGAAATGGGATTATAAACTTATTTCTTGAAGCAGCTGTTGAGAAATGCCATCAAATGAAACCAAAGGGCTTAAAAAATCCCTAATCCATCTTTGCCCAAAAGACAAGTACTCTAATTAACAACAAACACTCTCAACACTTTATTCTAGAAGGAGAAATAACCTGTGAAAATGGGAAAAGTATATATTTTACATAAAAATAAAAATATAAAAAATAAATAAAAATAAAAATAAAAATAAAAATAAAAATAAAAATAAAAATAAAAATAAAAATAAAAATAAAAAATTTCCAGACTGCTTAGTGGAAGTAATATGCACTTTTTCAGCTAAAACTCAAGTTGGTCATTCAGCAGAAAGGCCAATACTGAATATGAACTTTCCACACACACCTGAAGGGTGATGCTAAACTAGTTTAAATCAATGCATCCTCACTGTGGTCACATAAAAGCTGACTGAATTAATGTGGATTTGTGTATAACTGCACCAGTTCAATGTTATACCTTTTTTCCAAGCCATTAGAAAGCTATGAATAGCTAAACTTCCCCAGCACAGCAAAATCAAGAAGCAATTTTCATCGAAAATGCGTTTCCTCAATGCAGAAAGGAAGAAACAAAAGAAAGAACACGCATAGCTGGTGAAAACCAGTATCTTGCGCAGGCTGATTCATGAAGAAAGGAAAGARAAACGGGAAAGAAAGTACCCAGCACGGAAAAAACAAAAGGCACCATCTGGCTTCGAAGCACAGATCCCCAGACTGTGTTCTGGGCCAAYCAGTCCAGCCTGCAAGAGGACAGGGATGTCTGAAGTCAAGTCAAGCAGCGTGCAGACAGAACTGAAAGGGAAATACCAGCTTATTTTTGCATCCCCAGCACGACCCCTGACAGAGCAGAGCATTTATCACCACAACAACCCCCTAACCTGCATGTGCCTGCTTCCAAAAGCCAGTTACCTGACAAATACAAGAATGAGGAGACCTGCAAAACAAGGCAATAAAGTGTATTTGGCACAGAAAAGGGAGAGCTTACACATGTTGTATGTAGCTGAACGATTTAAATTAGTGATGAACAAGACTGGATACACGACAACATAAAGATCGAAAATTTGGAGGAGGAGGAGGAAAAAACCCCACAAGATTCTTTTAGGATGTAATTAATATAATATCAGTGATTCAACTAACCTACGAAGCAGATGGAGATGCAAGGTCACWGTGATTCTCAGCATGCATGAGCTGGTCCTATGGACTTAAGCAGAATTGTCCAGTTAGTTCTTAACCTTACGGAAATAAAACTTGGGATGCTTGCGGTTACATATGCTGAACACATTTCATCCACACTCCTGTGCAAAACAGGCAAGCAACAAGTACCATTACCTTTGTTTTATTACCTTCAAAATTAACAATTTAAACAAATTAAGGCACGATTGTTCAACAGCAGAGCTGAGATCAGAGCCCTGGTGACCCTGCATCCAAGAGCTGTCTTCTGTTCATCACAGAAAACAACCAAATAAACCTTTTCTTTGCAGAAATATCSTTAAGATGAGGAAAATGCTGTTTTTTGCTGAGCGGCAATTTGCTGTATTTCGAAACACATCAGATGCTGTATAATATACTGTAATATATATATTATTGCATAGAAGAGATGCTCTCAGGCAAAATTACAAAAATAGAGAACTGTCACTTATTTAGTCTTATAAAGAAGTTTAAGAATCTTGATGAAAGGCATACAGGCCCTTTTAGGCCTGCCACATCCAGCTTTACACATTAGAAAAGCTCCACTGACTTCACTTTTCATTATATATGAATTCACGACATTGCAGCCTTCAATTACAGCAACAAAATGCTTTACTACAAGCTAATTTCTGCTCTGTGAAAYGAAAGCGAGTCTCAAATGATGTGTGAGCACAGCACGGGAGAGYGGGGGCAGCTGAAGCTTCCCCAACGTCACTACCGTTTTTCTCAATGAGAGAGTATTTCTCAATGAGTATTTTCTCAATGAGAGAGAGGGAGATAATAAAAAACGATTTACCGGAGAAGTCATCGTGCTGCTTCCGAGAACAGGAGCAGGAATTTGGAGGTTGTTACGTCGCGGCGATTCTCCGAGCTCCTTCAAGCAGCCTGTGGAGAGAGGATTGACATGACCAGCCTCAGCCCAAGTTAGGGAAACATTTCGGCGGTAAGATCAACAGTTCTGTGCCCTCTATGGTGTTCCTTGCAGCCATAAAGGATTAAATCCGGGCGGTTTCCGCAGACTGTAAGCGCTGCCCGGCGTGGTAGGACAGGAGCGCACCGCGGTTCCCGTTCTTTGGTCGGACACCTACAGCTGAGCGCTGGTTTTTCATCCGATTTTGTGTGTTTACGGACTCCCCGAGATCAGTGTCTAACCACCGCGGCGAGCAAGCGTTGAGGAAAACACAAAGCAGCTCCCCCAAAATACGAACGAAACCAAGAAAAACGGACAAACGGCACAAGGGGCCTCGTTAAGCCGGGCATAATATTTATATTATYAATTCACAGGGCAATAAACACACTGTCTCTCCCCCAAAATCCACATTTGGCCACTGTCTAAAGACAAACAAACAAAACCCCCACTTTTTTGGGTTGTTTTGATGTTTTAGATCAGCGGCCGCCGCCGCTCCGAGGAGCCGCGGGAGGCGCCGGGCAGCGCTCACGGCGGCGCCGGCAGCGAGCGAGGGACGAGGCAGACGCCCAACCGCATCCTCCGCACGTTAGCGCCATTACGGTTTATTTTTAGCCAAAAATAATGGTGACAGCAAAAGCCTCCCGAGCGGGATATGCTCCGAGGAGGAGCCGAATGGAGAGGCGAGAGCCGCGAGCCCCGCGCAGCCCGCGGGCAGGGACGGGGCGGAGGGAGCGGGCGGCGGGGCGCTCACCGTGTCCGCGGCGGGGAGCCGGGCCGGGCCGGGGAGCGGCGGGAGCGGCGGCGCCCAGCGCGCCTGCGCGCGGCCCCCTCGCCGCCGCAGCGCCCCGGGGAGCCGCGGGCGGGGAGGGGGCCGTGGCCCGGATGCGGGGGCGCTGATGCGCATGCGCCGCGCCGCTCCCGCCACCGCGGCCGTTGCGGCCGTTGGCGCTGGCGGTGTCTCCCGTGAGGGGGCTGCGCGGGGACCCCCCGCGGCCGCCCCGGAGCCCGGCCCGGCCCGGCCCGCGGCGGCCTTCGAGAGCCCGCGGCATCTTCTGCGCTCCCCGGCGGGCTCTGGTGGCCTCCGCCGCCTCCCCTGCGGGCAAGGGGATTGATCCAGACGCCGTACATGGCCCTAGGGAATTCCCGGGAGTTGATCCAGACGCCGTACATTGCTCTAGGGAATTCCCAGGAATTGATCCAGATGCTGTACATTGCCCTAAGGAATTCCTGGGAATTGATCCAGACACCGTACAGGGCCCTAGGGAATTCCCATGTGGGCAGCCGCGGCCTTTCGGTGTTAGGAGCAGCCTGGGAACGCAAGGATGAGGCCGAGGACACAAAGCAGGGGCCGTGGAGGGGCGTGAAGGGCCCCGCAGGACAKGGCGATGCCCTTGAAGCCTGAGGCCGGAGGAAGGGGAGCGGGCACMCAGGGCCAAGGGCAGCAGTTGGGGCTGCAAAGGGCCCCTGGCTTCCCCTAGACGGGGACCGGAGTTAATCGGCTTTTCCTCACAATTGGCCTCAGCTCGAGGACACGGRTATGGATGGGAGCACGCTCACCGGATGGGAGCAGCGACAGTTTGCGTCCCTGGTCTCCGAGACTAAATCACGGCTTAATCCAGCGATGGGATGATGCGCTTGGAGAGCGGTGCTCTGAGCAGGGTGACGGCTGAGTGCTTGTGTACGTTYGCCTTTAAAATAAGCACAATATTGTTCGTATTCTGTTTTTCACATACACAAAAGAAAATACATTCAAATGTAKCTGCTGAATAGCATCGATAAAAACATGTTGCTCAGCTGCTTTGTCCTCTCTTATAGAGTAAGAGGACAGCTAAGATTYTGACCTCGGTACAGGAATTTCTGCGGTTTAAATGCTTTCTACTAGAGTCTAGATATGGAGAAAGGCTAAGSTCATTTCCTTTACCTGTCTTTGTCATTATTTGTTCATAGTGTAGACGTTTCCCTTAAAAAATAAAAACAAGGAATTGCAGGTATTTTTTCTAGAAAGGTAAGGGACACTCCAGGATAGATGCAGCACATTTTTAGGCAGTAATTGGTTAGTCTTAATTACTTCAGCCCTTTTGGTTGTTATCACCTTGTTTACTCATTCAGTAATACCAAGTTCTTCACTGCTGGCCRGCAATATATTCAGCTTTAATATAAGGGCTACCATTTCCATCCACTTCAGCAGATTTTTCAGGAACATTTTAAACACTAGCTATTTTGTCATAGCACTTCAGTACCATGCTGCTTTTTGTAATGATCCTAACACATGTAATGTGTTAGGATCATTTTGTAATGATCCTAAACATGATTACCATGTTTACCAGAAACTGTAGAACTTAGTGCTGCTGCTCTAAGCAGTCAGAAAAGCCCTAGCTTGGGTTCTAGTGTCCCAGCCAGAGACATACATGAAGAGCAGCTTAATACCAACGGGGATGAGACTGCTCTTTTCCTGCCCTTCCACGTGTTGTTTAGGACCCAAGAGGTGCTCTTAATTAAATGTCRCCTGAGGGTTCTCTTCTGCTTATCTCCTGGGAATGAAGCCGATATCACAGAATGGTTGAGGTTGKAAGGGACCTCCAGGGATCACCTAGTCCAACCCCCCTGGTCCAGCAGGGACACCTGAGCATGGGGYGGCACCCAGGTGGGTTTGAAGACCTCCAAATCACTCCTGTGGTTACCTGGCAAGTGTTTAGGAGGTTGGCAACCGTTCCACGGGATTTACAGCCCTCTGCATCTCTTAGTGGCAGTGCCGGGAAAGGCGCTCAGGCTGCCGAGCCCTGCGGTCAACGTCATGGTGACACCCGTGCTCTGGGGGATTCCATCACCCGCCACAGAGCAGTATTTTGAGACACCTTTTCTGTCTCAGAAAATCATGCTCTTACATCAAGTTCTGTATAACTTCACCTCTAGGTGAGACCTGGGCCCTGTTTTCAAGCTTTCCTCTGAAATAACGACTGCTAAGGTTTATTTTTTAAGTGCTACAAACCACAGTTCTCAAGAAGACTGCATGTATCCCAAAGTTGACACCAAATATTTTAAACTTCGCAGTAAAAGCATGAGCGTTAGTATTACAGTCCCACCATCACATTTTCTTTACAAGTACCTTATTCAAGAAAGTTTTATTCTTTGAATGCACATCATACTTATGCTGATGAATTCAACTCCATCTTAAACTCCTCTCAAGGTAATTTTGGTCAATTATACCTACCCTAAGAGTATCAAACATGCCAGAGTTATATAGCTTTTATCAGAGTTTTTTAATAAGTTTAACTTCCAAAGGTCTAAAACACAAATATATTTAAATACACATGCAACATTGCTTATGAAAAATTAAGGTTATCCTTCTAAGTCCAATATCTTAAAGCCTGATTTATTTACACATCGTAATGTGAACAAGATAACATTATAGGCAGATCATTTTGTACATTCAGCCAACATCCGAGCTGTATTCTACAGCATAAAATTACATGTAAATATACAYTGAGAATATATTAAGTGCTCTGGTGCATTGAAAAGCCACACAGTGTAGAGGCAATAGATGTCAGTTCACATTTGATAAAGAAACAAGAAGAGAGAATTAARGAGGGTTTTTTTTCCCCATTTTAGTAAAGGAGGCAGCAGTCAATGCATTTCTGTATTTTCAGCTCTGGGTTCTGAAATAAAGGCAGCATATTTGGAAATGTGAGCATCCTCTGGTGCTTACAGTGCCCTGCYGCTCTGGAGCTCACCCCTAGATAAACTACAGCTTTGACACACACATTAAAGTGTGCTTTACACCAGCAGATATTTTTCAGCCTGCAAGAGAGACTAGGATGTGGCATGAAGCTCTTCTCCTTTACCTTTTTATGTTCAATTTACCTGCATTGGCTGCAGACATGGCCCTTGTCACCTCAGCCCTAAGAATATTCTGYAAGAAGTTCAGATTTGAGGGTACAAATAGTTTCCTGGTTTTCCAAGTGTGCTACACCAGAGGGGAGGCAAGGAATTTTTCAACACTGAGCTACACACTACAATGTTCAGAAGACCAGGAAAGTCCCACACTCAGTTTAAACATGCTTGTTTTCTCAATGTCCCAGTTTATGCCACAATGCGTTTTAAAATTCAAGCATTGAACATATCTAGCAGTCTACTACCATGCCTAATGTGGCTAACAAAGATGGCAAAGAAGCAGCCCTTGCAACATCAGTGCATTGAAGTGAGGCCTGTAGGCTAAGAAAGGCCCCCAGCTGTATTTGAGCTTGAGTAACCTAAAATTTTGTGATTTGTGTATTGTAGAAACAGACATCATCTCCCGGGGAACCCTTTGACAGAAGGCTGCCAAAGCARGTCTTGCTGAACATAAACGTAATGGTCAGTAACCACAGGAAATACTTGAACGTGTAAGCGCGACTGGGTAAATAAAGCAGGACAACAGAAAGACTTGGAGTCCAGAGCACAACATTCAGGTCCTTTAGATCAACTATTTTATACCGTGGTAACCTCTAGTAATTCAAGGGAACATGACCAAAAGCACAGTTTGTGGGCATGCATGGCATAGCACAGCTTCTTTGAAAAGGGTTCATATATTCCTGTGGTTTCAGAACCACTAGGTCAAAACAGCTGCTGCCTCATTGATTAAAAYGGAAGAGGTCAGAGAAGCCAGCACTCTTATACCCTTCTCAGTCAGCCTACCCCATACTACTTTGTTTTGTAGCGCCAATGAACAAAAGCCACACATAAATTCACCAAAAAATAAACTGATTACCAAGGATACAGAGCCAAAGGYAGTAAATCAGTGTCATTCCAAGTCCAAGGAAATTAAGGTACTGGCAATATTGGCCCATTAATATTGTTATCTTACTTGAACACAGAAAGTATTGCAGGCAACAGGAAAGCAGCTATTTCTTGAGGTTTCATCAGCCATGGTGTACAGGATGCCACTGATAAGATCTGAGCTCAGCCATGCCAAGCTGGTGGTGAAACRCTGGAGAGGTGCACGTGCACACGTGCTCTGCGGAGCCAGGCAGGGCCGTSCCCTCAGCAACACAAAGCAGCCTCAAGTATTTCCAGATTCAATCAGTATTCATAGCTGGCAAGGCAAGCACGTGCCAAGGAACAGTTCTGTTGTCACGTACAGCAGCAGGAGTTGGAATAGCTATATTCCAAGCCAGTGGAGTTCTTGGGAATTTCTGGTAGAGGGAGCAGAATCTGGCCAGTGATATCAGTGACCACTTGAAACRCATACAACAAGTGACATTCATTTGCAAAAGGGTTTTCTAAATGCATGCAGACACCGCCACACATGCAGTCCAGGTCACACCAGTGAGAACTTCCCTGCATAACTGCTGTCTTTACAGAAGATGATGGTATCAAAGTGCAATTGCCTAGAGAGCAGGTGCAACTCGCACGCACCAATCACCATTGCACTTTGTCCCTTTCATGGGACAAGTTTCCCCTTGCATCTATTCTCCCTTCCTATCAGCTTCTGCCCATCTCCTAGAAACTGGAAAGATAAATATCATGAGTACACCAAGCTGCATTATTGTTACAGCCCTCACTGAGTGCTGCACTGTGCAAGCTCCTTTTTTCTTCTTAGGTCCTTCACAACATTAAGCCACCACCCTTCCTGCTTTTGAGAAACCAAACCAAACACACACACACACACACACACACACGGGAACCCATACATACAAGATGTAAGTCAGAAATTCTGCCTGGCCCAGAGAGAAAAGGAAGTGATGGGAAATTTGGCCCTCCAGAACCACAGAAACTCCCATCAGCTACATTGGTCACACTGCTATTCTCCTCGTGTTCTTTTAGTTTACACTGTTCCTTTTGTACCATTTGATCTAATTTCAAGCTCCCGCTACGAAACCAGAAAAGTGGCAAAGAAAATCTTTGTCTCATGCTGCCATATAATCCAGTGGTGCAATAAAAACAAGTCACATAGTGCATATGTTCAACCCTAGTCAGAGACTAGTGAAGGAGGAAATGCTAAAGATTTATGCTTTGAAGGAAAAGGTAGCTTGCTTATTGTGATTATGCCACTCCGAAGATACAGTAAGCCGCAGTATTCTTGCTTGAAAACAGTGCCATTTTATTGCCATGTTAAGATAGTTTTGTGGTTGTGTCAGAGACGTGAGGATTTACAATTTTTTTCCAGAAATCCTTCACAGTCTCTATATGAATCATTAAATCCTGCCCTTCTCTCACTGTGGGCAGCTCCTGAAAGCTTCAGCTTGGAGATATAGCCTTTCTGCGAATGTGTTTATATTGCAGAGTCACTTCTCTTGCCAGGGCTCTGCGTTTCCGCAGCGCCTGCAATCGCAGTGGTTTCCTACAGCCACAACGCGGCACTCCCCATCTCACACTCCCAGAAAGTGGCCTTCAAAGCACAACTGCCATTTACTCCTTGCTACAACAAATGCTTTCCACTTCACAACCATAGGAAGTTATTTTAATAATTGTCCTTGAAAGTTGAGACAAGCTTTAAGCTATATCAAGGCTGGCTTTATACTTATATTTTAAACCGAAAGAGGTAAATAAATAAAGGTCATACTTCTAAAGATTCAACTCAGTTCCTTAAACGTCACTCACTCCTTCTTGCTGTGTTCCAGCACTCGGTAGGGTGGAACAGAAACCCCTTTAGAACCATGTTGCTCCTGCACTATTGGCAGTGTGGCTGGAGTATAAATTTCTGGCATGTTGTCATTGTTCTCTAGGGCACCATAGGAGAAAGAAGCTTTGAGGTCAGGCTGGACTGCAATTCCTTTATCGTGCATGTTCTGCATGCCTGAAAAGAGCAAAGACAGAGACCAAATGCTTAGGAATGGAAGAGCACACTTCCTGCGCTCCCCTAAATCAGAAAGTTAGTGAATCTCAGCGTTAGTGATCCGTGGCTCATCAGTTCTTCAGTGTTAAATGAAGGACATAATGGTTTTCTGCTTAGCAGTCAAGCAACTGATAGAGTGGATGAGGGATGGCAGTCAGTTATATATCAAATGCAGCATGTCTTTTATGAAGCTCACCAGATAGACARTATAGCTGTATTTCCCCAAATACATGATTTTTTTTCCTTTCMCTCTGAAATGCAAGCATTTAAAAATACAAGGTGATAAAGCACTGGATTTTYTACTGTTACCTGGCATAGCATCCATTGATATGTAAGGTTCAAAGGGTATCGATTTCTTCCTGTTTCTTGTGATCAGGAAGACACCTAGAAAGGCTATGAGGCACCTGAGAGAAGACAAAATGTGATGGGGTGAGCATGAAAGGGAGAAGAGACAGTATTGCATGTCGCTTTGTCTAAGTGGCCGTTCAGACCATTTCCCTCTTCAAAACAGCAAGTGCAGGAAAGAGTGTGTTTTTCTGTTTTTTTTTTTTCCTTCCTCGCCATGTAAAGAAATACTCTTCAGATTTAAATAAAAAGTCAAAGACTTACCCAAGTGCAAACATACATATATGGAGAACATCTTCACCAGTAAAGTCCAAGTAGAAAGTTGCTCCTTGAAACAGAAATGATTTATGAAAYTTCTCTTCCCAGCTTTCACAGACAATTACTGCTAGATCTCCAGCCCTGATCAATTCAGGTAACTCGTCACATAAGATTTCTATTTTTATAGCTAGGTATCTTTGTTCTTTTGAAGGTCTTAAAATAGAAAAAGGGAATCTGACTTCTGCTTTAACAGATCTTGTTTACTAGCAGTTTCAAACTTAAGTATCCAGAGTCAATAAAGGACAGATCTTAAGGGAACATTTTAACATATTCCAATAAATAAAAAAGCCAGCTGCAGAAGAGAGATGACAAGAAAACACAAGTCATAGTCTTGCTGAGTATTCACCTAAGCTGGGAATGAGGAATATTCTCCAGAACCTTTTCTCTTCSCTTTGAAAGGGGGCTACCACACTAAGAATGAACATTTGCACTGTTACCTGCTGTGATTGCTACCGTTGTGGACAGGATGTAGCCGATGCTGGCAATCTGAGATGAGTCATACAGCTGGGAGGCTTGAGACAAAAACCTGCAATACAATCACAGGTGATGTGGGGCGACTTGGGAGGAGCACGCAAATTGTAGAACAGTTGTCCTGGCTGGTTTAGTACTCCTTCCTTGGGGACACATTTCCAAGGAACTATACTACATATTTTTAAGAAACCTTATTCTCTTTCTTACTGAACTGCAGCACTTGGTTTGATAAAAATGAGAAAACAGACAAGGTTATTGCTGTGCTTGCTAAAGGAAAAAGGTATTGCCACTGACCACAGGACCAAAGTGTCACCAACATTTTAAATAACTTAYCATCTCTGTTGCTACCAGCATTTTACATTATTACAACAGAGGAAAAAAAAATAGCATCATCAGTAACACTTATCCCACTTTGGTTTTGGGCAGTGCAAAGACAGCATATTGATCTCTCACCATTTCATTTGTGCTTTGTTTTCCCCCCAAATATTTGAATTGTGTATAAATTTCAGATCTACTTGGCAATATCACTACATGAAATGGTGGGGAAGAACCCAGGCTCCTGTGGCCAGGATTGGAGGACAACTCACAGAAGAGAACTGAATAACTCTTCTCACTAAAATTTGCTCCTCCAATAACGAACAGTCCACTGACCCACCGAAACCAGCAGAGTTTCAGACAAGAGGAGAGAGAACGTGTCTTACGTTGCCTGAAAGATCGCTGTAGCGACCATGCACACCAACATGATATAAAATATAGGGTAGTCCAGCTGGAGGTTTCCTTGTATGGAGACGACGAGCATGCCTGCCACAGCCTTCACGGTGACAACAGTCATCGAACCTGTGAATATGCAGGCAGTGCTGAACAACAGAGTGATGGGGAAATATAACACTAAAAGGTAACCTGCATTTTCTGCTTTTTGGAGGCTCTATGTCCTTATGGGAAATAATCTTCAAGGGCAAAGATCATATGCACAGATCCTAAATGCTATTACAATCTAGWGAGTTTATCTATTTTGTAGTAACATTTCTAAATTAATATCATAAGATAAATCAACTAGGTCAATAGAGCCACTTTAGTTAACTGCAGTTTACTAGTATAGTTCAATATTGGAATATGTTACAGGTCTATATCAACTTACCCAGCAAAGCTACCAGGAGAAGAATAACTACAATGTAGTTTGCATTTTTCTCCTTGTAAAAATATAGTAGCAGGCAGAATAGGATGATCTCCACTAGCTACAAAAAAAGAAAAATGTGTATATTAGAAAGTGAGGGGTGAGGGGTGAGGTGCTTGTGAGGTGAGGAGGTGGCAACAAATAGGACTCTGAGCTATGCAAATACTAGGACAAAAATCAAAGGAAAAAAAAMCCCTATGATCCACAAARTTACAGATCAAATTGAGCATGATTGCTAAGATTCCAAYTAGATAAGATGCTAAATAACTTCTTGGAGTTATTAAGTAACACAGAACAGAAGCATGGGATACTTTTGAGACTGTGTGCAGAGCAAAGGAGCCGACCAAGTTATCCGGACTGAATATTCACTTTACAGATCTCAGCCTACTTTCCCTAATGAAGTTCTTCCCACAGTCCTTGCAACACGCATTGTATTAATTGCCAAGCCTACTCCCTACAAAAACAAACAAACAAAACCCCACACAACCACCAAACCCAAGAAACTTAGCATTATTTTCAGTAGGAACTGAATGCCTCCCGATAAAGGTAGTCTAGGAAAAAAACAAACAAACAAAACAGATGTGAGCATGGGATTTGGATACCTCTGGAGCAGCTGCTCTCTGCTGCTGCCGTTAACCTAGTGCCACAGGCTGCGAATGGCAGGTCAGAGAGCACATCTTCTAAAAACCTTTCCATTTAACATATTTAAATCCTACGAGTAATTCGGACAACAAATGTCAAGGTCCCAAATTGTGCATGCAGGTGTCCACATGCACTGCAGAATAGACATGTGCAGAAGTTTGCRTAGCTTCATTAATAATAGGAAACACAGCTAGTAACCATAAAGAAAAAGAATGCTTGAAATCCAAGACCCCATCAGGCATAGAGCAGAACACAACTGTGCCACATTTTATGGGCCATCTTACCATATACAACAGAAATGGCCAGCTCACTAAATGCCTAGTGATATTCTCTCCTGTCATCTTCTCATGACTATTAGGTCCAAACGTTATCAGCAGATAAGTTCCAACAATTGCCAAACCACAGCCTACAAAGGACAAAACATAGCGCCCTTCGGCAACCAAAGGAAATAAAAAGAAAGAGAGGACAAGGTTAGTGTGTTAGTGCAGATCTGTGGAGTTGATATCACACATGCACAGTGACCATTAATAACATCACGGGCATTCCAGCGCGTGACTCACACGTCTCTGCCCTTCATGCCCCGCTTTCAAAAGATGAGAACCGGACCCGCCCCGGGCAGCGCATGGGCTGCGAGTCGAGGGAAAGAGCTCATGCCAGGGAGCATCTGTTAAACAAACAGGGCCTACGAGCCCTGCAGCTGCAGCCTACCCTGCCTACACACCATTTTTCAGGAGAGGGAAGAATGCTGGCCCCAGTTCTGCAGACCCTTGCACACTCATGATATTCAGCTGATTCAGTTGTGCCTGGACTACTGCAGGGCTAGAGTTTCAGCCTGCAGAGCCATGATTTTGAGATCCTGATAATAAAAACCACCTCAACATGTTTCTAAAAAGAGCTAGACAATAAGGCAAGATTCTGCAGGTTTGGCACAAGCCAAAACAAGAAAATTCATTTTCAACAAACAGTAGAAGAGGCACTATAGCTAGTGGAGATCTTGCCATCCCTCCAATTATGACTCCTAAGAGGCCAAGCTGTGTGCAGGATGGCTTGTAAACAGAGAGGAAAACTAAAAATAGCGGAAAACTAAAACCAAAAGATGGAACTGTGTAACTTACTTAGAAAATCCTTGGGCTTCCATTTTTCTTTAATAAATATAATTCCTATGATTGCACTAGCTATGAAAATAGAAGAAAAGAAAAAGTTACATTTTTGCCCAATTATGAGCATTCAATTCACACTGAAATACATACGGCCCTACACAATTGGCATCTCTCTCCATCTTACCTATAACAGACACTGCACTGAGTGGCACAATCAGTGAAAGAGGAGCAAAGGCGTACGAGGAAAACACTCCCAGTTCTCCCAGCACAAGCAGAAAGAGTCCACACCACCATGTCTTGGTTCTGAAGTAGGCTCGGGGGTCCTTGGAACCTGCCAGGCGGATGTGGGTGTATTTCTAGAGCAGAAGACAGGCACAGAAGCCTTGTGTTAGCCTTCAAGCAACCTCTTTAAGCTCAGGATGCTCAAGGCAGTAGCAGTATTTGTTTCACGACACTTACCTGGAGGTTAAGTGCAATACTGATAACGAGATGTCCAAAGATGGCCAGTAATGCACCAATCAAGTTCTCCTGTAAAAACAAAGTAAATATACAGGTATATACTTAACCCACTGGACCCTGAAGGAGATGAGGGTTTTACTCAAGCAGCAGGAGGAGAGACTTAAAAACAGTTCCTAGATCAGCTGTCACTAAAACTCCAATTATCTTCCACCCTGTCTAGGCAATTCAGGCCAGTTCCACGTGCCTCTGTTCCAAAACTGTGAAACTCAAGTGAAACTCAACTCAACTGAAAAACAACCCTCCCTTAACTGACAGTTCTTATGAAAGGTTTAAATTAGCATGCATGTATTTGCATTCTTTGCAGTTTCTCAGAGAAAAACATGACAACATATATGAACTGCTTATTCTAAAGCGAAAGACAACAAGCAGGAACTCCTAGCAAGCTCCCAACCTCCTCATTAGCATTCCTATCTCAGCACTAATTCCTATAGTCCAAAGACAGAATTTGAARGAAAAAAAAATATATATGTAAAGCAGGCTGAATCACAAAGGAATGTACACAGAAGAGTGTCTTCTGAGTCAACAGAAGAGCCTGAGGCCAAGCCAAGCCATTTAACATCTATGTTCCTCCAACAACTGCCTACATCTCATTAGACRTCATGAGCACTTTTCATTTCAGGACAGGTCTCCAAGATACAATATACTTGGATTGTGAATAACCCGAGTTCCTATTTGTTTTCTTCCTCCAACAGTAACTATACTATCCCTGCTCTTCTCATACAGGATAAAGCAATGCTCGACCAAGCCACTTGAAGATAAAAAACATCTCAATTACTGACAGGGGAGCTAGGCTGAAAAGGCACCGCCGAGCAGGGCTTATTGCACCTACCCACCTTCAGACATCCATCTGATCTGCTAATTGCTGGCAGATCTTGCTCCATTATGTCTAGCTTTTCAAGATATAAGATTTCTTTCTTCCTTTCACTGCATACACACATAGTGTGTAATACATGGGCTCTCAGGCATGGCCAAATACAAAGACAGTGAACTTTTCACAAAAACAAAGCTAAATACAGCCCTGCATTAAAGTTACTTGAACAGATAACGCCTGTTAGGGGTACCCTGGAGCAGAAAGCTGACCTTGTACGAAAAGGAGTCTGTGTGTGGCTGCACAGACACCGCTGCAGTGGCAAGTGGAAGCTGCTGAAGTTGCAGATTTGCACCATTGCCTCCTTCCATCTTGGCTTACTGGAGCATTTGCTTTTCAGTCTCTTCGACACTGGAATAGCCCTTTAAGGACGAGACTGAGACGCTGGCGGAACCACTTCACCTGGGGCTTTGTACCACTTCTTCCTTTCCATCCCGTTTTCCTTCAACCAAGGTCGATCAGGCCAGTGAAGCAGGAGCCCCTCTCCGTGGGGTATCTCTTGCTTTTCTTCCCACTGCACTAAGCTGAGACGAGAGGGGTGTCCCACCAGAGCAGTACATCAGCCAACACCTCCAGTGGGCTAGCGTGGCAGCAGGGTCCTGTTCCTCCAAATGACACTAGAAAAGACTAAAAAGGAGAATTAGGTCAAATGAACTCCATGGTACAAAACCTGCAATGAAATCCTGCCACAAATAGGCCACAAATCTCAAACTTTTWCAGAAAACTCCCTGCTACCAAACGAATATCTGCACATATCACCAGGGAAAGAAAAGTTTAAGCAACTTATCAGAATGTCTCAAGCATCAAAGTGTTTGGTTTAATTAAGCTGGCAAACCAGGCGAAGGCCCTGAAGGTGACTTATAATTGACCAGTATTTAACAGGAGGCCTTCCCTTTGGGCAGCTCTAATCAAAAGGCATCCGAAGTCTCCCAAACGCCTCCTTTTTGCCCCCAGCAGCCTGCTGAGCTCTGTTCCTTCTCCAGGACACAGCATCACACCCGTGCCGCGGTGACAGCGCTCCTGCCCGCCTGAACAGGGGTCACTTGGGCACAACCGCTGTGAGCGGAGTTTGAGGCTCATTCCTTGGAGAACCTGCCCACGATCCCCACACACCTCAGCGGTTCCTTCCCCGGGGACCCCGAGGGAGGACCGGAGGAAGGGATGGCAGGGGATAAAACCAAAGGAACAGAGGGGCCCTGGGCTTTGCACGCGCCAGGGTGCCACGCTCAGAGACCATGAGTGCTTCTCGCTTTACCAAAACTCCAGCTCTGGTCCAGGCGCGGGACGCTTTCCTCACAGACTCACCTTGCGGCGGCCGGACCCCCATCAAGGCGGAAAGCACCTCCGGCACGGGGGGACAGGGCAGCGCAGCCGCGAGGAGGGCAGAGCCCCCGCCACGGGGGCGAGGGGACAAAACCCCCCGGCGCGAGGGGGCCAAGCCGCCCTGAGGCAACGGGAGCAGGGGAAGGAGCAGATGCCCCCGTGGCGAGGGGGCAAGGCCGCCCCTGCGCGGCCGGGCCGGGCCGGGCCGAGCCGAGCCGAGCCGAGCCGGGCCGGGCCGGGCCGGGCGGACTCGGTACCTGCCGCTGGGCCGGGCCGGGCCGAGCCGAGCCGAGCCGGGCCGGGCCGAGCCGAGCCGRGCCGRGCCGAGCCGRGCCGRGCCGAGCCGAGCCGGGCCGGGCCGRGCCGAGCCGAGCCGAGCCGAGCCGRGCCGGGCCGGGCCGAGCCGAGCCGAGCCGAGCCGGGCCGGGCCGTGACGAGGCGGGCGGGGAAGAACCGCCCTTCCCGCCCCCCGGAGCCACCTTAAGACGCCTGCGCACTCTGAGCCCGCGCCAGGCCACCTTAAGCAGCGGTACGGGCTCTGAAAGCTCGCCCGCCATTGGACACGCGCCCAAGCGCACAGTGTAAGGAGGCGAGTGATTGGAGAAGAGGCCGTTGTCGCGGCAACCATGTGTGCGCTGCCCCGGTGCCGCCCGGGGCCGGAGCGGCTCGAGCCAGGGGGGCAGGTAGGCCCGGGGCAGGTAGGGCCGGGGGGCAGGTAGGGCCGCCCGCTCCGAGCCCCGCCAGGGGTCCCAGCCTCCCTTCCCGGTGTGCCCCGCGCCGCCCCTCACCGGTAACGGCGTTCCCGGCATGCACCACTGCCCGCCGCGGCCTGGTCCCTGCCCCGCCACGCGAGGGTCCTTGAGGGCGCCAAGGGGCCGCAGCGAAGCCCTTAGGCCTCTCCAGAGACCCTCGCGGTGATGCCTCCCCGCGCCCTCAGCCTCCCCTGCCGCAGGGATGGAGGCACCAGCACCGGCCCCGTTGGGCTGCGAACATCCCCGAGTCACCCGGGGACCCGGGGCGGGTGACGGCTGCGCCTGGGGCACTGCGGCCCGGCGAGACATCCCAGCAGTTGTTTGACAGTTAATGTCAAGGGTTGGCGTTCCAGATGCACACCGGAGACCCCGTGGAGGCGTTGCGCTCAATAYGCCCTGGCCCTAGCTCGGCAGCATGGGTTCCTGCTCCTTGGATGCTCTTGGACACTCGGAGGGAAAGCAAGGTACATGGAGGGAAGAGAAACGCTTCAACCACCACTTAATGACTGAAGAAGAAGCCAAACCGTGCCAATGTTTTTCTTTCAAAGTGGAGCAAAGATGTATTAATGAAACCAATCGTAGAAAGTGACATCCAGATCAATATCTAGCTGGGAAGAGTGAAACCAACCCAAGGGAAAATGACCAAGGGTTTCAGCAATGACATCAAATCRTAACCCTCCAGTTCGCAGGCAGTGGGAAGTCTGTTCCCTTGTTCTAGTAGCCCTGACCCGCTCCTGTCCTGCCGACGAGCACCGCTGTGACGCGAGAGCCTTTTCCCTAGCAGTGCCTCTGACCTCCCTGCTAACTGCAGAGCTTCCCTCTCATCCCGTGTCAGAAACGTGCGCACATTTCCACTGGGCTTATATGTAACATTTCCTCTTGCCACACTATTGCARCTCCATGAATGGCAGGATTAACACAAGTCTGGAGAAGATCTTCTTATTTTTCCCCCCAATATATCTCTCAGAGGCATTGCAATTTAAAAAAAAACTTGCAGCTTCTGCCTCAAAAATACTGCCAAGCCAAAGCCTCTGGGTCGAGGCCTGCGGAGGAYGCTGCTTGGGAGGCTCTGGCAGGTCAGGATCAGACTGAGCTCTCAGGAGGGAGAGGCGCTCAGCACCTTCCCCAGCATGAAACAAGCTGCTAAAAAGCCTGACTCTGAATGAGAACACACCACAAAAGTTATTTAACTTCACTGAGTCACTCTTAAAGCCCATTCATCAACACTAAAGTGCTTCAAAGTGCTTTATTTTCTTTGCTTCTAAAATAAAACAAGGAAATTAAATGCAGAAATGACTGCAGATTTCTTGACTTCAGTACTGCATTAATGTTATATTTGCCTTTAACTTACACATTTAATATGAAAGGTGGTGTTGCAGTTACATGTTTCCTGTATCTTCATATTCAGAATTTTGTTTTCATTGTCTTTTCCTTTTAGGTTTGAAGGTTTCCTCCGGTCCTTATAAATACCATACAAAGGCAGTCTTAGACTCAGAAAAAAAGGGATTTAATTCTCAATCAAAGAGATTTCAGTGTAATCGGGTGAGTAACAGTGTTTGAAGTTCATGTCTTTGTTTTGATTTTTTTTTTTTTTTTGCCGCTCGTAATAGTCTTGTCTTGTAATCAAGAATAGCAACAAAGTGTAGATTGAGGTTCCTAAATTGGCTTTGCAGTCACAACTGTTAACTGTATGTTAAAAATATTACTGGTTTAAACCTTGAAATTATCCCACCTGTAGTAGCCTCATCTTTACCTTCTCCCCATCGGTCACCCCCGCAGGTTTGCTCTGKTCCCAATACAGTCTGGTAGAGCTCTGCAGGACACATGTCTGTGTATCGCATCCTTCCTGCAACCCAGAAGCAAACTCAAAGAAATCACTAGAATTAGCTCAGCCTTATGCTTGTGTAGTGTTATCAGAACATGACTCCTCCCATCTTTTACTATTTATTCCTCATCCTTTCCTGGCTTGTGGGAATAAAATGGTATGTCTGTTATCTGGCCAGCAGAGGGAAGCAGAAAGATACTGTAAAATCCTCACAGCCTGCTCCAGTGAGGTTTCTTTTTAAGTCCAGCCAGCAGTTGCCCGTGCCAAGGGCCTCCTGTGCTTCCTGGATCCAGCTTTCAACTGCTTCCTTTGCTGGTGAAAAGAGGATGCCTGTCCCTGCTGACAGTCTCCTGCTGTCTGGGGCCTATGTGCTAATGCCTAAACTCTGAAAATTAAGTGTATTCAGAATTTGTGTAACTTTATGTACCAGGTAGGTAAAGTAGGTAAATCAGGGGAGTATTTGCCATCTTCTTTCTTCTTCCGCCTTTGGCATCTTTTCTTTCTTCTCCTTCCTTTGATCTCTTCCTCCTTGCTTGCCTCTCCCAACTTGGTGGTATCAGGAGCATATTATCTAAGGATTGAATAACAGCAATCAAGGATGTAAAGGACAAAAGATGAGGGAAAATGATCAAGGTAGAGAAGCTGCTTAAATACCTTCTGTAGGCGCCATCAGTCTGTCTGGTCAGCTTCCAGGAGTTCCAGGTGACCTGATGCTGAGTTCTGACTAAAAGAGARGCAGCGTAGTCTCCAGGTAGCTTCACAAAGCACTCCCTTTCCTTTGAGAATTTCCTGCTTGAAGGGCAGAGCAGGCAGAAAGCCAAACCACAAGTTACACAAGGGCTTGGCTGATTCTTTCTTAAGCTTTATCCCCAGAGAAAAGTTACTGCATGAGGTAGGGGAGGAGAAGTATTAGTTCCATTAACACTACGCTTTTCTGGGGCTGCTTAGTTTCTTCCACCAAAACCACTTGACTCTTCAGCATAACCCATTTTGGAGCACATTCCTTTAGTAGGGTAGTCAGGGATAAATGCCAGTACCTGAAGTTTATCCACTTGTAATTTAAGCAATATAAAGAGCTTATTTGCTTCTCACTGTTGACCTGGAATACCTAACAGGTGAGTTGACCCACTTTTGTAATTGTGCCAGTTTAGCCCTGTACCCACTCAGTCCTGTGGCTACCAGAACAGTGGAGTCTGCAAGGTGCTTCTGGTGGAATTGCTTCGTACCCAGTGCCCTCTTATATTCGCTGGAATAAGTTTCAAAGCATTCAGAGGACACAGTGATGTGCAGCCACCTCAGCAGGACATGGATTTCCAAGGGTACAGAGCTATCTCATCTCCAGTTACTTTCCACAACACTGAGCTGCTGCTGGGCATAGCAACACAGCGCTGGACACGGCGGAGGGCTGAAGCGCTCCTCACTTGTTTCCCTGGCACGTGCTGTCCTGGAAGGTGCTAATCAAGAAGGTGCTGCCAAAGCAGTAACTCCCCTTTTTGGGGCAGGGCCGGGGAGCGAGGGGCAGGGCTGTGTGTGGGCCACCATCCAAGCCTCAGCCGRCCGGTCACCGGGAGCAGCCAAGCCTGGGCAGCACCGGCGGATGGAGCTTGCAGGTGCAGCTTTGTATCAGCTGCTTTGGAAACCCACTGCAGTTCTAACAGCAAGTCAGACCAAGGCTGCCTCCCTCAGCGCAGCCACCGTGTCCGTGGAGAGCCTCAAGCACATGGCTGGGCTTCTACATGACAGGGCCGTGTGGAGACGGTAGCCCAAGTCCCCAGAGCAGTACAGCAGCTGTCCTGCTTGTCACTCTCAGACCTGTGCCTGGTGTGGGCAGGAGCTCAGTTYGGAAATCTGCCATCCTGGAATTGTCACGTAGGGGCTGAAACAGTATAATTCTGAKCGCTGCTGCTGAAACTCCCAGAGTTTCATCATGTACCTCAGCTGTCCGGCCTGTAGTATTTTCCTACAAAAGAAAAAATACACGTTTTTGTTATTGTTGTTGTTGCTTTATAACCCAGGTGACAATTTTATGAGGAAGACCCAATCTGCAAAGACTGTGCATGCTGAGGACACAGCGTCTGATTCCTTAGACCGTTCTTCCAGTTTTAATTGATCACCATCCGAATCCAACTCTGAAATCATCGGAACAGAAAAGGACTCCCTTCTGGGCTTCTCTTCAAAATAGTTTCCATTCATAACTGGCAGATAAGGCAATTAGTGAAGGTCACATAATGGCAGCGTGCTGTTGAGGCTTAGGGGCCTCAGTTCTTTCTGTCTTCCATACCAGCATCATCTAACATTCATGTTGGTAAAGGACTATCTCTTTCATCCGGTATGATCCCAGACCTGCTAAATCCCACTATTTTTCCTAGGATTGGCAGGAGTAGATCATGTTACTGAAGGCATTCAGCACTTCATGGGACCACACCTGAAAAGCTGGAGGTGTCATCATGTATGACATAGGCTGGTTTTGATTTATTTTGCTCTATAAATAGAATCCCGCCCAGTTCTCTTTTTGAAAAGCCCAGAAAAATACAGAGTCAGGAAAGGTGTGGTGACTGCAAATAATGCACTCTGCCCACATGCTGAATTAATTAGGTCTAACTTAGATGTTACAGGTGAGATTTTAGAGTTGCTGTGGCTCCCAGTCTATACAAATTGCCCTGTAAATAGTAGGGAAATTTGATCTTCCTCTTACTCAGAAATACTTTTTTTTTTTCCATGCAACTGAAGACTTGCATCAGAAGATTATAATGTTGAAACAATGAAAACATCTACCTTAGTGCGCAATTATAATGAAAGCAGAAAATTTCTTGTGCAAATGATGGGTTGGAAAATGATACAGAAAATATAATAATGTCATTATCTGTGTTGTGAGTACACCTTCAGCTGGAACGTTGTGTTCACTTGTGGCCTCTTCAAGTCTAAAAAAAAGGCTGAGGAAGAAATAGCCTCCGTTTAGAAATCCAGAGATTTCCAAAGAAAGAACTAATGTGTTTTGGCCCGTGCTTCGAAAGATGAACAGTGTGGACTTGGYGAGGAGAGGGGCTGTCCCACTGACCACAGTGTGACTCTGCCAGTATCTCGGTGCATCTGCCCAAGGAGGGTGGTTGTTAATGCAGCTTGGTCACCAAATGTGATATTTCTCTTGCTAGAATGAAACCCCAGGCCCAGGATCCTATAATGTCACTCATCGGTCTGCAGAGAGCAATAGCATCTCGTTGTCTCAGAAAGGAACTGGATACTTCCCTTCTCTGGTAAGAGGAAGCAGTTTATTTCAGACTCATTTCCAAAGCCACTAAGTCAGCTAATGCCTTTGTATTGACTGTGGATCTGGTCTTTAACCTACTCTGTTGCTCTTGTTTTGAATACCTATTTACTATTGTGTTGGGGATGTTTCTAAAATGCAGCCAAGAAGGAAACCATTTCTCACTGTTGATAGACACAGCTATAATTAAACTTGAATTCCAACAGGTAAGCTGCTGTTTCATGTGYGCTTCCCTGCTAAACTCAATATCCACACAGAGGTGGTCATTTTAGTTTTGAATAAACCATTTTAAGCAAAATTGTCAGAACTCTTACAAAGCTATAAAGGTGTAGAGAAGGAACCACATGCACAGTATGTAGACTCATTTAAAATATTGTATCAGGCTGTTGGAAAAAGGTTAAGGTGAACAACCTCAGCATCCATTCTAACACAAGACTGAAGTGTAAAACCTTATGTGAGGTGTCTAGCTGTGCCCCAGGAGGAAGAAACCAGCAATATTTAGTAGCTGAAAAAGTAGACTTTCCTATTTCATCTTACAGAACTTGCAGCACAGTTTCTAAAATCTTTAAAATGCAAAAGGTGATTTGTCCTTAAAAATTACATTTGGTAAATTCCAGGCCTGAGATACTTCCTGTTTTTTRTTTTGTTTTTCTCTTTACCTGCTGACAATTTCCTTGATCCCTCTGCTTCCAGGTTGCACGCATTGCATGCAGCAAAATTGCCAGCTCCCCAGCTGCAAATGCCTACAGGATCCCATCGTGTTTCCAGTCCAAGCAAGACTTTAGCACGGGAAACTCTAGCATGTTTCAACAGCCCATTGCAAGGAAGACTGAGAAAATCCCCACACCAGCACCTGGTCAATACAACGTAAGGAAGGTTACGGGCAAGGACATGGGGGACACAGCTGGGTGTAATGCTGGTGAAGTATAGGTATAAATAAATAAATATATATACACACACACACACACAAGGATATGAAAGACCCCAAATCCAAGACCTTTGCTAAGATGCTCCAGGTATGTAAAGTTTGACCTCTTTAACAGGTGCTGAGTGATGAGGTTCAACCTCAAAGCTGGAAAACAAGCCTACATACGTACAGCTGATGTAACCAACTGTGCCCTTCCACTTGCTGTGGAGCTGAGCCAGTTTGTWTCAGCTGAGGACCTAGCCCTCAGGTTCAGTTCCTGAACTTTCTGCTGATTCACTCTTGTATAAGTCACTTAACTGTTCCCTGGCTGATGCTCTCCACCCATGCCGTGGTGACCAGGCCTCACCGGCTGGCGTAAGCTTCAGTCCACAGGAATTCACACTGTGTTTTGAGATACYGAAGTGGAAGATCTTAACAAAACACAAAGTGTTATTAGTAGTTATCAGATAATTTATAATATACACACTGCTATTGAACTTCCTTGTCCCTTCAATAGCGACCTGCTGTAGCTGTGATTACTTTTGGATTGTTTTGTTACTGTTGAGAGCGAGCTTTTTCTGCTCAACTACTGCCTCTCTTCTATTTAAATTGCACCCATTTCCCAATAAGCCTTCCCCTTTTAACCTGCACCTCAATGAAGTTATATCCACTGTGCAGCAAAACATGTTGAGTCTTTGTAACATTTGATGACTTTGCATAGCTGTTTAATACAAAATGAAGACGACACAATTTAATAAGCTTAATAATGACCTTGCCAGTCATAGCYGAGACATTTTCACTGGCTGCATGCATGTTCTTGAGGCAATTAATGCTCTTATAAATTAATTTGATATATTTTTAAACATCAGCAAAGGTGTTTTAAACAATCATGTCTTACCTCACAATTTGGGTGTGCAAAGAGCACATACACAGAGTTACTGAGACTCAGCTGACATGGGGTAATCGTGTTCACTCGTACATTTAAACACAAAGACTGTGAACTTTCTTAGGATGACTCAGTCTGCCTGAGTATCTGCTCCGGCATGTTCTAAGTTGATTAAACTAGTTTGCAGGTCGTAATTATTTTCTATATCATAGTATAATGGATTCGCATCATATTATTTTTAACATTGTAAGAATTTGCTTCTGGGAACGGCCTTCTTGAATTAATCACTGACTCATGATTTACTGTAGGAGATAATATCTAACCTACAAGAAGTAAAACAGGAAACTATCTATTTAAAAGATGGCAGTGCCTGATAATTTATGACTCGAGACAAAGAGACAACTGGGAAGAAAAAGGAGGCCAAAACCAGCAGTTTTCACATGATCACAGCTCTTAGGCAAAAAAGGAATTTCTAAGAACTGAAGGCTCTGTCCTTGAAGCAGTGACAACTAAAAATAAACAAATATGAAGAAAAAGATTGTGTGAGCAATAGGAAAATAGTGTCTCAAGCTGTCCTCTTAAGCTGTCTTCAGCTCTGGGATCAAACCTGATGTTGAAAGGAAGCCAGTTAATCATCAAGACATTTGTGGGCATTTCACCAGCTTTAACATAGGAAAAATAGAAAAGAAGGAAAAATCTTTCCTGTTTGACTCTTATCTAGGCATCTTCTTGCCACCTCCTCACTTTTGTGCTTTAACTGGACACTTCTGCTTACATCAGGGTGCTGTCATTCAGACAGCCCTTTGGGGTCTTGGCAGCATCCCCTCAATTTCAGGGCTCAATCAGTGGCTTGAGCCAAGCTGGACATGTGGCTAGAGTTGACGTGGGAGAAGTCTGCAGTTAAACACACAAAACCACATTTGCTGCAAGAGTTTCAAATCCTCAGCAGCTGTCGTGTAAATGCAGCTATTACCTGCTGGGCAGTCACAAAGAGACCTACCTGCAGTTGGTAAACGCTCCCCAGTTTTGGCCCTGATACTGCCTACAGCTGTATCATTAGAACCATTCACAATGGAGACAACTGTATTTTACCTGTGGCTTTTCCTTTGTTGGTAATTACCCGCAGGTCAAGTCAATTCAAAGCTATTCACAAGCCCTTTTCTCAAAACAGACTTCTGTGGATTTCTGCAAGCAAAGCAACAGCGTTTCTGCCCACGCTGTGTTTGTGTCCAAAACCACGAGAGGATTAAATTTGGAAAAAAAGGAAAAGTGGCCTTCTCCCTGTAAGTGAAGCTTTGAGCGGGTAGGACAGATGTTTTGGGCGATTTGGGGTCTGATCCTGCAGGGCACAGACCACTGTCACACACAGTTTCGGGACACTCAGGGCTTCTTAAGGCAGTGATGAGTTTAAGCAGGTATCAGGCACTAGTGAGTCTCGCTTCTAAGGGCTGTGGGTAGCCCCTTTGAATCCCTGCTGAGACAGCCGTCAGAAACCATCCCAATAGTTTTAAGTAGCCGTAAGGAATCACCAGAACACCCTACATCTCTGTACAAATGCCAGAGGCTTCCGGAGAAGCCACGTTAGTGTATAATATTCTGGCTGCTCAGTACTCCAGCAGCAAAAGAAGTGTGCTCCTGGCCCATTGCCTGGAGAGGTTTGCACCTGGAGCATGAGGGCTTCCAGCTTTGTAACCTATCTTGCACGTTATCCCACGTGCGAGTTCCCCTCCTCTTTGTTTGATTCTTTAAAATTGCTAATATCTCCATCTGTTCCTGTGCTCAGGATAAAGTTTAGTGTTGTTGTTATCAGTGTCCCTTGAAATAAGCCCTGCTCARACAGCATTTTAAAATCCAGAAATGATTTCCTCACACGATCCTGTTATGCCAGTTTTTTCCTTCTGTTTCCTTCTATTTGATCAGTGATGCTCTGTTATTCCTCAGTGCCACTCTCGTGGCCTTGTTTGCTATTTACAGCCCTTTCCTGTTTGTTTTGTAGGTCACTACAACATCAGTGATTCCCTCATCAAGGTGTCTCCCAAGAGTATAACATCTTGCTTCAAATCCAAAACCTCCCCTCAAACAAACATGGACAGATTCATTACAGAGTATGCAACGTATCAGCCACGTAAAACTGTAAAGGAAGCAAAGAAAACTCCTCCCAGGTAAGTCCAGCTYTGGAAGACATGCCACTTTTATAGGTCATATGAAAATACCTCAAATAGCAAAGGAGTCCCACGTCCTACTATATAACACGGTCGGATATGGGCAGTTGTTGCCCAAGGTTTGCAGGAGTTGCCTCAGAAATGGAAGTGCTGCAGTGCGTTGCCTTGGAGGGGAGTGCGAGTCGATAACACCCTGGGGCAGTGTATCACAGGTACCTTATCACAGAATCTCTCAGACATTTAAAAACAGTAATTAAATACTGCACCACCTGTATGATGTAGGGGTAATTTTTTGCCCCCGTTTTACAGAGTAAGAAGCCACAGCACATGACCTGGAAAAAGACCCTGAAGCTTCCATATCCCAGGCACAGGACTAGGCTGTGTTTCTTTTGTGTGACCAGTGCCAAAACTCAACTGAGTAGTGCCTCAGCAGACTCAGTGGGTATTTTCCAAGTCCCTGCTAAGGCTGGGAATTAGACCTTGAAAGAAGCTTGCAAAAATACCAAGAACTTCTTTCAAGCTAGAACTTCCCTTCCCATGGATCCCATTCTGCCCCTTCTTTCCAAGGGATTAAAGGCATGAAAGGAAACTCCCTTCCCCCAAGCCCTCTCCTCTCTTGGTATCGTATGAGAAGACAAATAAATCTGCCTATCAGCAAATTGTTCAAGTATATTTATTGTCACTACGCACTGACTTTGCCTGGCCCGAGATTAAGATCAACAGTAAATTCCATGGAAAAGAATGAGAACATGAGAAAGCCCATGGCTCTCCTTACCCAACAGATGTATCTTTACTACATCTCTCAGCAGCTGTATCTTACRACAGGGGCTTTGTAAAGAGTAGGAAGCTGTAGGCAGAGGCAGAAGCAATGCCAGATGGYATTTGCTAAGGACAGAGGGCCAGAAGTGAGGGCAAATTAAATATGAAGCGAGAAGGCTGTCAGTCTGCTGTCAGGAAACACCAAAATGCTCCACACCCATCTGTGAAGATTAGAGCCTGGGCCCTCTCCCATTTCAATCAGTAGGAGAGAACAGGAGGAACTCCCAGCTAGAGCCACTTGGCACAGCTGTCTCGGCCTCGGCACTGTCTTGCTCTAGAGCAGCTGAGCAGAACCAGGCCAGGGTCTAGACAACTGGCGAGTCCTGTATTTTGCAATACATAGAGCTGTCCACGACACTGCAACTGCACCTGCTATGCCCAGTTCATTTCTCAAAGATTTTGCTTATGGACCTTCAAGCATCCACCTACCCAGGGCATTTAACTGAAACCATACATCTCTATTTCCAGACATGAAAACACCATCAATTCAGGACAAGTTTCTCAAGCCTCTTCTCTTTTGACAGGCAGAAATTCTGCTTGACTCTCTCTGCCCCAGCCATCCCACCCTGCAAGGAGCCTCCTCTGCCTGGGCCTGGCCACTATGACCTGGTGGATTACAAAGGGTCTCCAAAGCAGAACYGCTCAAGTGCTGCATTTGTGTCAAATACAAGGCGATGGACAGGGAGAGGATCACTGGACGGTTACCCCGGGCCAGGTGAAAATGAAAGTTGTTCTTCACTACAAGAGACACACCAAAACACTTTGCCAAGGTGACAAGGTGACTATACAGCGCTATCACACACTCAGCAGGAAGGGAACTATGCACAGAAAGTAGGAGAGCCCATGAACAAAGGCAGGTAGACACACAAAGATCCATGCCATTTCCAGAAGGTACCTCAAATCAGTAGCACATAACACATAGAACCTTTTATGAATTGGGGACAGTGGGATTACAATGGGCATCAAGTGCCTAAATCCATATGGGRTCAGACTGCAGTCTCTCCTGACACCTTTAGATGCTCCAGTCTCTTTGCCTATCTGGGCTAAATAGTCTCCAAAGGGCACACGGGAGCAATACGGCAGAAGCAGGACTAGAGTCCTGACGCCACCTTTCTGCGTTGTTGGTGCCTATTTTATAGTATTATTTTTAATGGCAAGATTGGAAAGGAAAAAAACAAAAACAAAAACTAAAAAGTATGTTTGCAATGTAAAGACCATTAAAATATAACTGACTGTCAGCACATTTGAGAAACAGGTTCTGTGAGTTACATTACCTGTGTAGGACTATCACACAATTCTGGCTGTTGGTACAACAGACATTTCACCTGGGATGTGTTACTGTTTTGGTGGAAAAGAGGAGCAGTTGCAAGGAGAGAAGAAAAGGTTTGCTGTTACAGCAGAAAAAGCCTCCATACCCAAGCTGGAGAGCAGTGTGACAGAGCATCTCAGCACAGAGTCTCCTTGACTTTATACCATTCTGTTTTCTGCTCCATGGGCTTCTGCAAGGGTTACCAGACATAGATCTGAAAGAAGAAACATCTTGGACCTTTTGATCAGGAAATGCCTGGTGAAAGGGGAGGAAGGACAGCTAGAGAACATGCTGGTGCCAGCAGTCTCTCCAGAATCCTCTTGATGGCACAGTGGGCATTTCTAGAGCCATATGCAGATCACATGCCACATGAATATGCCAGCTTCCTTCCAGCTCTCCTGTGYGCTACACTAGGAGAAAGTCCCCAGCTAACATGAATTAATCTGTCTCAGTTAAAGAAACAGAGCTAGGCAGCTTAATTCGTGGTGAAGATCTGGCCCAGAATTGTTAAGAATGGTATTTCTAGCCTATTTCCTACTCGTATTGTCAAATATAGAGGATCAAGGCAACTCTCAACATAGGAAAGTTGAGYCTAGCCCAGAGTCCACAAACACCAAACGTTAACATTAAGCTCTAATTCTGTGACTAACACCCCTTTCCAGTAGGAGATGTGAGGACATTCACACACGCTGAGGGTTTCAGTACCTGCYTCATCAACCAGAAATTTCATTATACCTGTCCTAGGAAAAACCTAAGAGAAAAACAAGAAAGTGGAGCAGAGGGGTCCCCTCACTACCCTCATTAAAGATTTCCACGTCGTGAGGAGGAAGAAAGAAGAGTTACATTCCTGTCCCTCTCCCCTTGTTGCTCGTCCCCACCGCGATCTTTGCTCCTCTCTGGTATCCATCCCAGTGGATCTCCAGCTCCAAATGTGAATATGTGGGTGTCCTAACAAAACACAGGATGCTGCTTTTCCCATTATGTCAAGAGGGAACCACACCACACACTGAGAGTCTCAGAGCTGCTTGGGTGGGGATGCAAGGAATGAATAAGCGTGGGTAAAGACACAGAAACTGGGTGTTATTTGTACAACWGAACAGCAGAGCCCTCCACCCAGCACTGTGGATACCAGAGCTCTTGCAAAACTCAGCTCACAGGCTGCTCTATGCCTATTTTTTATGCACCTTTCTCATTGTAGGTGCTTATTCACCCAGAGCACTTGGGAGAGATTCCTTCATCTACAATTACAACAGCAAGTGGGTCCCAGTGCTGTGAGCAGGAGAACCTCAACCTCAGAGGGAGGCTCCACAGAGGGACTTGGAAGCTCTGCAGGGCACACGTTGACTCGCAGTAAGTGGCCAGGGTTGCCCAGTAGTTCAGCAGCTCATAGCMGTGTCCAGAACACACCAAATATTGGAAGATGATCATTAGCTGAAGTGGACTGGAGGGCTTCCAGTTTAGCTGATGGTGAATAATTATTACAATTAATGAAAGTTGCAAAAACCTCTTGGTGTTGTCCTCTGATAAACCAAAAAGAAATTCTTCCCTGGTAGCTACCGCTGGAGATGCTCCCACAAGCAGGGAGGCCGGGATGCAGAAAGGGCAGAGCAGGCAGAGCCTGCACTCRCTCGCAGGGCAGACATGTGCCATGTCCCCCGCCACGCGGCTGCACCCACCGGCCRCCCAGCACCTCTCGTGAGCCGGGCGACAGGAACCCTTCCCACTGGATCAGCACAAACCCGCTGCTCGCTGCCCAGCGCCGGGGCCGCTGCCGAGGGAGCGTCTGGGCTGCCGGCGCGAGCCCTTTGCACAACGCAAGCGGGTTCATACTTTCACACGACCTTTGCTCCGTCAAAGGTGAATCGCCTTCATCACTCGTATCTTAATCTTCAAAAGGAGCTGGTGGGCTCCGGGCAAAGAGTCAAGAATGCGTTCGCATAGTTGGGAGCTCTGCTTTACGCAACCTCGCCTGCAACTCGCCTTTGCTGCGAGGGATGAGCGATACTGAGCCAGTCAGCAAAACAGCCACCCTGGGCAGGGGCGGCGGGCGCGGCGACTCCGGCTGCTTTTACGTGGCGCTTCCCCGTGCGCACGGAAGTTACCGCGCTCTGAATCTGACCGGTCAGGCTCACCAGAACTCGCACGGAAGTACCTGGTGCCTCCAACCTGCAAACAGAAAGGAGAGCATTTTGCACGGTGTAGCACCGCACAGCTCCAGCCAGGGCGCTTCCCACRCTGCAGGAAGCTCCAAGAGTTTTCTCTGATGTTCTCTAAGGCAAAAGCCTTGGGCAAGCGGGTGAGGTGTCCGCAGCACTGCCCGCTTGCTCTTTGCACCAGGTCCTGGTGTTCTAGACCCTCTGCCCCATGTGAAAAGAACCTCATTCTCAGTGGAAGGTCCCCAGCTTGGCCAAGCAGACGTGGAATGAGGAAGCGACAGGGCCTCCGTTGCCTATCTGTAGGCTGGACCTCTCCCAGTTTCCTTCTTTCACCCAGGGATTTTCTCCCCAGGCCTTCAGGTGAAGGAACTGCTAAGGCAGAGGGTGAAAGCAGCTGGGTCACGGTTGCCCACCTACAGGAGGACAATTAACTGCTGTCCCTGATTTCTCTGCCAGGGAAGCAGTAGCACCTCAGCCTCMTCCTGATCTACCTCCTCATCCACAGCAGGCCGGGTGCCTTCTGTCCCACAGGCAGCAGGACCCCTGCTCTTACCTGGGCAGCYGGCCTCAGCACTCAGGTGACCCCATGGGCAGCGCCGTGGAGGGGCTCCCTGCCCGGCTGGCACACAGCAGGATCCGGCTGGAAGCACCTGCAGCTTTCAGAGCCTTCGGCCCAGCCACAGGCTCTAAAAGCATGGCCAGTTTGGCGCAATTCTTGGCAATGCTTTTTTGAACTGCAGTGAAACGATGCCACGAGAAAGCTGCGAGTGCAGCCCCATGCAGCTCCCGCTCTGAATCAGAGAAATTCTGCTGGAGAAGGAGTCGCTGAGAGGAAGACGAGCGGCCAGGTAGAGCACCAGGAGAGATCTTCTAAGGCTGATAAACCTCAGACTTACCTGAGCTTCATCTCAGAGGCCCTTCTCATCAYAATAACACTTAGGTAACCTGCAATGCACCAGCCACAATTTCAGTCCCTCAGTCCAGCGGGAGCAGAGTCTCCGTTTCCTGGTCACAGTAAACAGCACTGGGGAAAGCACAGGGTGAAGGCTAAGAAGCAGGAGGGAAGAACTCAGCTCTCAGGGCTTAAAAGAGGAATGAGAGGGTAGAGGCTGCCTGGCCTTGGGGGATCTTTTGGCTAATGGGAAGCAGCTGCAGACAGCTCCTAGCACAGGGCACAGGTGAGTGAAGCCCTGGCAGCCGAGAGGCAGCAGCTGTGGGGAATTTGGGATGCGAGAGGGCACAGGGAGGATGAGGGAAGGTAATGGTGACCCGGCAGAGGATCAGCTGTGGTTTCAGTCAGCTCCTGCCCTGTGGTGCCCTGGGCCTGTTTGTGCAGGCAGGGGGTGGCAGCCCGTGCAGTGCGTGTCCCTGCCAGGACACCGAGCCAGCCTTTAGGTGACACTGCCGCTCCCGGATAAAGGCTGAGCTGTCTCCAAGGAGCGGAAGGAAAACAGGAGGTTTTTTTTTTTTTTTCCTTGACTTGCTTAGAATGTCACCCCGGCTGGGGAAGGCAAATCCTGCGAGCAGCTGTGCTCCATGGAAGGGATGTGCCTGGAGGTGCCGGGACCTGCGCCCGCCGYGGCAGGAGAGGAGCCGGCGGGGAGGACAGCGGCAGCCGCAGCAGGGTCCCCTCCCCATCCACCACCCCATCCTGCAGAGGGGTTAAGAATCATAGTATCCTTAAGGCTGGAAGGGACCTCTAGAGATCATCTAATCCAACCCCCTGCACACACAGGGTCACCCAGAGCACGGGGCACAGGGCTGCGTCCAAGTGAGTTTTAAAGATCTCCAGACAAGGAGACTCCACAAGCTCTCTGGGCAGCCTGTTCCAGGGCTCCGTCACCCTCACTGCTAGGAAATTTTTCCTTACATTCCTGTGGAACTCCTGGTGCTTCAGTTTGTGGCTGTTTCCTCTAGTCCTGTCAGTGGCTACCACTGAAAAGAGGCCGTCCCCTCCTCCTCGCTCCCTCCGTTGAGGTATGGACTAGATGATCTCTAGAGGTCCCTTCCAACCTTGAATATTCTGTGATTCTGTGAATATTCTGTATCTACAGACACTGCTCAGGTCCCCCCTCAGCCTTCTCTTCTCCAGGCTGAACAGGCCCAGCTCCCTCAGCCTTTGCTCCTAGGGCAGATGTTCCAGGCCCCRGATCATCCTCGTAGCCTTGACAAGGGTCTCGCGCCGCAACCCGACGGGGCAGCCCGATGGGGACGAGTCCCCGCTGTGCTGCCGGGGTCGCCTCCCTGGCCGGCCYGCCGAGGCTCCCGCCGTGCCGCGCCGCTCGAGCGCCCCTCGCTTTCCGCCTTTGAACCTTTATTGCTCCCCAATATCCAAAACGACAAAACCAACAACACAGTTACAAAAGGAGTTCACGGAGAAATGTGAAGCAGCCTGTGTTTGAAATGCTCTGTGTCACCGTACCGCGTCAAATACAAAACAATGCATATTTAAACATATATAAAATACAAAAGGAACAGTACATCAGAAATGTATAAACAAGGGCTAGGGAGGCCTTCATGGTATTTACAGGGAGAGCTGCGGCAGGGTGGGGGGCATGGGAGCAGGCAGTGTCCGTTGAACAGCGGGTGTTAAATGTGTCTGTGGAAACCTGTGTGGAGAGGGAGACGCTGGGAGCTGGGCTCAGCCCCGCTGGAAATGGCTTGAGGGTTCTGCATGACTGCTGGTCTGGGAGGAAGCCAAGRCCCACGGTTGGAGCAGCCGCGGGCCAAGGCAAACAGCGACGGTCCCTGGCTGTGCCCGGGCTCCCGGGCTAGCGTAGCTGCCATCCCAGCCGGGAAACAGGAGGGCAGGCCCATTGCCAGATGGGAACACAATAAAATAGAATAAAAAATAATAATAATAAATTCAAGAGAGAGAGGTTCAGGTTCACATCGCTAACAGATCTTCCCAGCAGTCTCCGGCCCGGCAGCGCGTGGCCGGGTCTTCCTGGAGACGGTGGATTCAAGTAGAGGCAATGAGTTGAGGCACTCGGCTGAGATCAAACTTGCTGGCTTCGAGAGAAGTCCCAGTAAGTGCTGCCGGTGGCTCCTTATAGCTCCTTGAGGATGACCTGGACCTTGTCCTCGGCTTCCACCATGTCTAGGAGAAAGGCCATGTGGTTGCTGTAGTGCTGGATGATGTTGTTGTCCATGTTCACCAGGATTCTGCAGGAGAAGGAAAGGGCAGGGTGAGACGCGGCTCCGGAGGGCCCTGCCGCCGAGCCGGCCGCAGCCGG
Source organism: Nothoprocta perdicaria (assembly GCF_003342845.1). Lineage (NCBI taxonomy): Eukaryota > Metazoa > Chordata > Aves > Tinamiformes > Tinamidae > Nothoprocta > Nothoprocta perdicaria. The sequence goes on from NW_020455566.1 coordinate 3,873,285, forward strand.
GCCTCCCATTTTGGGGAAGGAACGGGGCCGCTTTCCACCACCCCRCTGCGCTTCCATAAATCATTTATTTGATATTTATAACTGCTTGAGGAAACAAAGAGAACAAATTGTCTTTCTTTGCAGAAAGCTCATCCTCTCCATCTCCCTGCCGGGATCATTAATGGGGCAGTAGCATTAATAATGCGACGGAGCAGAAGCCAGGAGTGAGAACAAGGGGAAGCAAAGGCTGGGCATCCAGGGGGCTCCCCAGGCACGGAGGCTGTCCTGGTGTCCTCGGGACGTGCTGGAGGAGGCCACAGCCTCACAGAGGCTGTCCTGGCGTCCTTGGGATGTGCTGGAGGAGGCCGCAGCCTCACGGGCGCCCGCAGCGCCTGCGGGGAGGCTCTTGGAGCCTGCCCCGCTCCCCGCAGGATCCCATGGATCCTGGATCCCATGGAGCGTGGCCTCTCCGGCTGCTCCCCGGTGCCCTGGCGAGGCCACCGCGGGCGGGTGGCACCAGAACAGCCCATTTCTCTTATCTCCAACTATCTGGGTGCAGGAAGCCACAGAAGTCAGTGCCTCTCACGACTGTGCGATTTCTCAAGCACAGAGCACCCCGAGAGGGTTATTGAGATCTGAGCCCTGTATTGTTTTTCCCTAACCAAACCTCACCACGACATGAAATTACTTATTATTGCCCTTGAGTCACCCGGAGACGAAGTTCACTGGGATGAGGACATCAYGCTAACAAAGCCCGTGGGGTGGTTGCTCCTCACCTGCCCTAAAACCACTCAGTGCCACCGACCTTCACCAGATGAAGCTCTAGCCCTCAAGCTGTAGTTAACCACACAGGATTGTGTAAGGTGGAGCAAGAGGATACAATTTTTTAAAGGAAAATTAAATCTGGGATAGCAGGAAACAGTATTTGATCCTGCGATCTGGCAGACTGGAGAAAAGTCCACATCTTCAGCAATAACCCAGGGCACCAAGACTAGCTTTCGTTGCAATCCAGCTGTGAAAATGTTAGATCTAATTTCCAGGTATCATCTGTCATATCCGTGAGCTCTCTCTTTGCCTCCATTTTGGAGAAGTGGTGTAAAGGCCACCTGCCTGCTCTCCCTCCCCATCATTAAACAGCGTTCCCCACTTATCAGATGAAGTAATGAGCAAAACCAGAGCAAAACGAAGCCGAGGCGGCCTCTGCCCTGCCGCGGTGCCACTTCCCGCTCCACCTGCRGATTGAGCCGCGCTCTGAATTCAGCAAGGCTGAATTCCGAAGCCCTTCCGATTCAGCAGGGCTCTGCCTTGCTGGGCACATGCTGCCTCTCAGGTGGCTCCGAAAGCCCCAGCCCAGGCGGGAGACGCTCGGGAGCAGCAATGAGCTTACGTGGGAGCAGTGATGACCCAACATGGGAGCAGCGATGACCCAACCCAGGGCTGGTGACTCGCGGTGGCCGCATCACCCGCTGCCAGCGCAGCAGAGCCTCGGTGCAGCATGGAAATGAAACCGCCTGCCCTCCCTGTCCCACCTTGCAGCTGCCTCCAGGACGCATTGCAGCCCCGCTCCCACTGAAACAACACGCTGAGTTCCATGGGGATTAGGTTAGGGCAACACTGAAGAAAAGGGAAGATCCCCCGGGAGGAGTGGTAGGCTTTCTCCCAGTGGTGTCAGCAGCAAGCGAGGGCTGCCAGCTCAGCTCAGACCCTCAGCTTCCCAGGACGGGACCGGCCTCCATGGCCTCGGTACGGACGGGACCGGCCCCGGCCTCGCTTCTCTGCTGCCTCTCGCCACGCGCGAGCCCTGGCCCAGGGCCAGCGACAGCAGTGAGTTCATCGCCCACGCAGCCGCTGGCACTTGCGGAGCTCGATGCCACCTCGCTCGCTCTGCAAGGAGGCCTCCTGATTTAGCTTCATGAAAACGGGCTTGGGAGTTTGAGGCTTTTCCCTTTGCATCAGCTTTGCTGTGAGATGGGGTCGGCTCCCCTCCAGCCTGCAAGCTGTGTCTGTGAGTACCTGCTGGCTCCACATCAAGGTCACTGGAGGCTCGGCGGCGGCTCCTTGGTTTGTGCAAACCAGCACTGCTCCCTCTCAGCCATGGGGGAGACCCTCAGGGATCATTCCCTGCCAGGCACCACGGGGAAATCACTGGAGCAACTGTTTTACTGGGAACTTCACCCAACACGCGCTGTGAGCTGGGCCCATCTCAACCAGCTCCTCACAGGCGTCTCAGGTGGTTTTCCTGTATTCCGTGTGCCACRTGAGTGTTCCACCAGACAACCAAGGATCCCGGCTTCCCAGACCAGGAGTATCAGAGTGCTTGGGCAGAGTGAAAGTGCCCTCAATGAGAACATCACACAAGGAGCACATCCTGAAGCCAGTAAGCAAGGGCCTGGGGATGGGGTGGTGAGGCTGGAAACAGGGGCTCCTGCTTCCAGTCCCCCCTCTTCCATAACAGGGCTGCCCATCTGGCCAGGGAGGTCTCCTCCTGGGCCAGGGCAAAGCCCACGAGCGCTCAGGCAACGGGTTTCAAGAAGCAAACATTTATACCTCTCTGATGACAGTAAGATAAGTTCTCTGTAACCTCCGGCTTTCAGACAGAGACACAAGGGATCACCCATTAAACTACCCAAACAATTCCTCCTCCGTCCCGCTTCCTTGCCTTGGGAGACTACACTCCAAATAAATATAATACAAACAGGCATTATCCCAAATCTTTAAACCCAGAGAGATCGGAGTTTTATTGCTCCAAATGGGAGCGACCTCACATGGTTTTGCTTTTTATTATCTTGTTAAACTGCTATTTCAGCCCATGGCAGGGTACCAAAGAGAATGGGGTTTTAAAAGCACAGCATAAAAGCAGATGAAAGATTAGCCTACCCTCTTTTGCATTTTTTGTAGACTTTATAAATGCTTTCTTCAGGCAGCCCATATTTTTCTGATATCTGCAAGAGAAAACATGGCAGTTTTTTGCACTTGTAAAATAAAATTCCAACCAAAAAAAAAAAAAAAAAATCTCAAAGATGACATTGAGCCAAGGGTGTTCAGATAACATTCAACCAAGGGTAAAAGGATTTTCCCTCCTTTTTTATTTCCTAAAGAGAAAAATGCCAAAGCCATGGTCTGAACAGGCTCATTTGAACATGTCTGGGTCTTGCAGGCAGCCAGGGTAGGTTTCCACTTGGCCTTGTTCCYCTTTCTGATTGCCAGACCAGAAAACCTTGAATTATCTTTATATGGCTTCTAATATTTCCCACTTATTTGGGTCTTGATGCTTCGAGCTGTTGGATACAGGGAGTGTTTGAGCTTTTCATTCAACGTTGTATTCAAAGGTGAGACAAAATCCTATGGGCAGTGCCTGACCCTGCTGTGTTTCCATCTGGCCACAGCTTTTTGGGGGGCTCTAAGGGACACACAAAGCCCCCCCGCAGCAGCCTCCTAGGCAAGCACGGTCATGAGCTGAGGAGGGCTGAAGAGCAGCGGAGTTCTGTACTTTTTTTCATTTTTTTTTCATTTTTTTTCATTTTTTTATTGCTTGTTTCCTTCCCAGTAATCCCCGAAGAGAGGTGGTTATCAGGGATGCTGCTGATAATCATCACAGCAATATGGCTGTGTGCTCCTTGACCACAACAGCAGGGAATTCCGGGGGAAAAAAGAATAAGAATAAATACTTACAGCAGTTCTGAGGCCCTGCAGGTCTGGTGTCTTCAGCATGAGAGCATCGAATACTTCCTCTGATTCCCTCCGCACGTACAAGAGGACTGAAAGAGAGAAAGCACAGCTCTGATTCAGGGCTTGTGTATACACAATATTGGGCTTGTGTAAGTCAAGAGCCAAGATTTCTTGGGCTAAATCCAACACTCCTTTCAGGAAGGGTTCTAGCCCTGGTGGTTACCTCTTTGGGGATCTTCGTCTTTGGTTTGTTTTGGAGGTATTGGGTCAAACTCCTCTGTGAATGAGGCACCGTTCCGCTTTAAGGGCAACCTGAGCAAAAGCAATAGGATACTCCTGTGAGGATGGAACAATGGGAGCAAACAAAATAGTTCCAGCAATTGAACTTTCGATTGAGCAATGAATGATTCCAACAGATGTCCAGCAATTATTTATAGGTTCTGTAATTATGGAGCAGAATTATTTACCAGAGCTGCAACTCAGCCTRTCAGCTTCCTACTTTCCTGTGTCTCCCCACTGCAGTGATTTCCACTTTATTCTATTTTCTTTTACCGCTCTATCTGCTTCTGCTTACTTGAGTCCTTCAGTAACTATTCCGGGATTCCTTTCTTTTTTTTTCTCCATTTAAACCTTGCCTCCATATGAACATCTGGGCAGACTCCTGTTGGAGCAGCTCTCTGATAAGAAATGTATCTGCATTTTTGAACCCCCAAGTCCATTCTAGCCCCAGATTTAACACATATTTTGGCACTGAAGGCGTCAAACAGTTGTAACATGCCCAAAGAGATGGAACAGCTGAGAGAAGAGAAATGCCAACTGCTGCATCCTTACCTGTTAGCCGTGTTGGGAACAGCAGGAGGGAGCACCTTGGAACAGAAAGGAAACATTGCACATTATCACTGTGTGACAGTGAAGCTGGTGGGGGGCAACATGGGCTGTTCCTGGGCTTGCAAACTTGGTCAGTTCATCATTTTGTATGATTCCCCTCCTCCTAGGGTATTATTTTTCCTAGACAACATAATTAAATCCAAACATCTATACAAGTTTCTTGGATTAAATCAAAACCAATATAGAGAACCTAATCTGGATTCTCCAGCTCCATCTAGCAGAGTCCTGAACATGCGTTTAGCTGGACTCCAAAACAGCTCAAATCACATAACCCGCTTGTGATAAGAACAAACAATTTCTCAGAGAGTTCTCTGGCTGCAAACTCAATTGTTTTACTCGCTGTTTTTGCTGCTCCATTCAGCAGACASTGCAATAGGATGCTACGATCTTGTCATGAACATTTTTTTCACCTTTTTTAACGGGCTGAGATGGAAGTTTTTTTCCTCTTGAGGAAACCCTGATGAGCTYTGAAGGAGGCTGAGTCCAGGTTTCCTCAGGCTCAAGGGAATGAGGGATGGCCTACACAAATGGGAACCGATCCCATTGCATTTCTCTGTAGTTCACTTTCTGTCACTGTTTTTGCTACCACTTCAGTCCTCCGTGGAAGCTGCAGATGATATTTGCAAACCATTTCCAAGAAGGAACCAGAAAAGGGTGTCTTGCCCATCACTGTGGCAAGATAATCTACGTTTCTCTTGACAGCTATGTCTTTGAGTTTGCAAGATTTCCACAAGAGAGCTGTGATTTGGTTTTGTAGTTTTTGCACATCAGAAGCCATGTGAGGGGGCCTGATTGGTTTGGAAATGATGGAGACAGCAGGTAAATGAGGGCCACAGGCTCTTGTTTTGAGGACGGACTTACCGTGCCACATCTCTGCAGGTTTGAGAAGTGGACGTTGGGGATAAAGAGGACTGGCTGGGTTTCAAGGTCCGTTTCTGGCCTCAGGAACGTGATTTCGTTTCCTCTGAAGCCGGACAGTAAACAGCCTTTCAGACCTACAGATGGAAAATGCAGTTCATTGCAGCTCAGGTGGCTTCTCTCATTCCACACTTCTCTGATCCAGAGCTTTAAGAGGTCTACAAAGAGGGCAAAGAGGCCTGCCCCAAATTTCCCAGCAGAAATACTAGAAAAAGACAGGACCCAGCAGATCCCGAGAGTTAAGGCTTGCCAAATGCTGTCTCCGCTAAGGAAGACTGCCAAGGCTCCAGCATTCAGGAAGGTTCGTTAATATTAATTAAGGGCTCAGAAAGTCTCAGCAGGACACCAGGCAAGGACCTGCTGGACACGCTGTGTCTGAACGATGCTGGTTTCATCGGGTGCAGCCACGCTCAGGGCCTGACCTCGTGGAAGGTAAGGGACAGGTAAGGGACAGACTCGGGAGCAGGGACACACGCTCGCACTGACCATTGTTATTGGAGTCCAGGCATTTTCCTTTCCTTCGGAACTGCTTCCGTTCATCATCCCGCATCTTCCTTTCTGCTCCCTGTGGGAAAGGTGAGAAGAGCTTAGGACCCTCCTGGTTCTACTGCAGCACCAGCAAGGGAACATTTATTGACCTTCCTAATTATTGGCACATGAAGGGTAAAGGGGTAAATGCAGCCTTTATTAAAAGAAACTTCATCTTAGAGGCCTCTTACAAGCCATCCAGCAAAAGGAGATAAATTTGAACTAATATAGTAAAAACCAAAAGCATGCTTTCTAAAATTCAAAAAGGCAGACGAAAATAGCCAGGAGAAATTTCCCACAGGAAGATATCTGAGTCTGGGGAAGAACCTCTAAGGAGATTCTCATCTCSAGTGTTATTTAAAAGCTTGTCAGAATTAGAGGATTTATTACAAGGCGCAATCCCATGCAAGTCAGATAAGGGGAAAACATCCTAAGGACTCTGTGCTATCAAGGGCTCAGCAATGCAAGGACGTCCCAGCTGTCCCATCCCGTTTGAGGGAGGGCTCTGAACCGCCTCCCTTCCTCAGGYCTGTCCCCTGGCCTGTTCTGCGGTCTCCCAGCGCTCCACTCTTTCCTCATGGAGCTGCTGGCCACCAGTTTAAAATTCCTCTGGAGCAGCCTGGTGGGAGAGCAACGTTCTACCTTATCGCAGAATATCTTGATCTGGCAGACAGCGCGATGCACCAGCTGGCTGGCCCCGTTGCCGCAGTCGTACGTGTCTATCTGGAGGTTCAGTGGGACCCCCTTCACTCCCTTCTGGGAGGAGAAGTCAGTGCTCAAGCAGTTCACCCCAATAAATACCTGCGGGAGGAACACAGATCGATACGGTTTAGGGGGGCTGTGAACATGAGCCTCAAACARCAGTGAGAGCAGGGAGATGGATCAAAAGCAATGGATCAAAATGGATCAAAAAGAGGGAATGGATCAAAATGGATCACAAAGATGGATTGAAAGCTCCTGAGATGTCCTCCCAACCTTCCCGACCTTGGCTGAGCACACAGTGGGTTTGCTCCCTGCCTGAGACTGGCCACAGGTACCTCCCTAGCCACGCTTCCCTGCATCCACCACAGGGCAAACAGCTTTCCATGGACAGCTCGATCCTTGTGCTCCTGCAGCCTGTTATGTCCCTGAGAACCTCGTGCTCACTATTCACTCATGGGCTGTCCACTCCCAACAGCKTCAGACAAGATGCAAAGTCAGCCTGGAGATCCTGCTGATGCTTCTGATCTTTCATGAACAAGAGCCTCTCCCGGCAATAGCCTGGAGCAACGGAGGAGGGCTAGGCTGCGGCTCCAGGAGATCACTGCTGTTAGTTAAATAAGGATCGTTGCTGTTAGTTAAATAAGGATTCATCCTGCACTCGTCCCCTTTATCACTAGAATAGAGTTATCTCTAGTGGGAACTTCTGAAAAAGAGCCGAGCACAGACAGAATTTGCATTGTATCTCCAAAGTCATTTGTGTGACCGTGAAATTTCCCCCAGACTCTCTGGGGACAGATTCACACCTGGCAAATCTCACACAGCTCCCTCAGCAGGGCTCCAGCTCAGGGTTTCAGCCCTGAAATCTGGTGTCAGATCTAGGCAGTACCTATATATAGCGAAGAAACCACTTAACTGTGGTGTGAGGTTTAATTACAAGAAGAGAAGGAACAGGTGCTACAGACAGCCCAAATACCTGACCCCTCCTGTGGCGGCTCCCGGCCCTGGCAGCTCTCTGAAGTCTCACCCCTGGCAGCCCCAGGCCAGCGCGCGCACCGAGTTTCGCTAAGAGTTAAATCCAGTTCGGCTGAGGTGCCCCCGAGGGCTTGCCGCATACCTGACATATTTCCATTTCTGACAACTTTGCCTTGAAGACATTGGTTAAACTCTTGGGTTGTAAAAGACCAAGGTCGCCTTTGGGCTAAAAGAGGGCTTATTGAGATCCCAGAGCAAACCAGAGCTTACCCAAGCTGCCAGTTTAAAAGGCACAGGATTTTTTGTCCCCCCACCACCTTGTTTATTCTTGATTCCTTCATCTCATATGCTCCTTTCAATCCACAGCAGATAACCAAGTGCCAACAGAGACTGAGGAGATGCAGAAGAAATGGCAGAACGCTTCCATCTCCACGCAGGAATGATGTTGATACAGGTTTTTGTAGACTTGAAGGTCAAAAGGGATCTTGTGACCTGTCTGGCTCCCTTCCACATCACACAAGCTTGAAAAGGGTGGTCAGTCATTTCTGCATCGAAATGCTGCCTTTCAAGGGAGAGTCTTTGTTCCCTAAGCTCCAGTTTATTTAAATAGGCTTCACCTACATGTCTGTGGAGTCCTGATCTAGGCTGGCTGCTGCAAGAGGCTTTCTTTGGAGTTATCCATCAGCACTGGAAAAACATCTCTGAGCCACGCTCAGGTGTAGTCAGAATAGTTATTAGCTAATGGCAAAGCTTAAGCACACAGAGAAGCCCGGTGTCCTTCCCTGCTGTCTTGGCGGACAAACACTCCGTGGGGCCACGGGAATGGCACTGTTTGGATTTCGACTCCCGCCGCCTTTCAGCTGAGAAAGGGGGAGCGTTTCTGAGCCACGGGAACYGAGGCGGCGAGTTTGCTGCAGGAAGGGCTTTCCATTTCCCTGCTGCAGGCAGCTCCTACCTTGGCTTCTTCATGGACGTTCCACAYGAAGGACAGCGCGTTGTAGGCCAGCTCCTCGATGTTCTGCACCGTGTTGAAGTTTTCTTTACAATCAGCTGAAACACAAGGAAGACGCAGTTGATATTTTGGCTGCAAAAGTGATTGCGTTGCCCATTGCATTTCACAGAGGTGATTACATTACCCATTACCTTTGCCCTCCCAAAGTCTGCTGCTCAGTGACTCTAAGGCTAATGCAATGTTATAGAGGTCACCTGCAATACCAGGGGATAAATCTTAGTGCACACACGTAAGGGACAGGCCAGAAATGACTCACGGATCSTGGCTAGTGACAGCCATTTGGGGAGTTTCTTTGGGTAAAGCCAGTGCTTTAGACTGCTTCTAAAGGCAAACACTAGYGTGCCCTGCTCTGCCTGCACAGGGAGGTGCTGGGCGAGGGGCTCAGCCAGACACAACCCCTCTGTCTGGCCTTTTGTAACTACTAATGTACCTTGAGTTCCTACAGCATGTCCCTAGACTAGGTAATCACCACTTAAAGCCCTCAAAAGCTCCTCAGACAGAAAGGATCTGAAGGGAGCAGATCAGCCTGCTCCTCCCTGCTTTCCCCCAGGCCAGATTCTGGAGCAGCAACTGTTCCCATGTGCTGGAAATGCCATCAATTGGTGCTAAAAGGTGGCCACCCCACCCAGCTCTGGGGATGAGAGAGCCCCGCTCCATACCAACGTCAATGACTCTCTGCTTGGCCGTGGGCTGGCGGGAGTGCCAGTGCTTCCAGAACTTGAGCTGCTCCGTGGGGATCTTCTCGTTGTCAAAAACAATCATCACAACACTCTGTAACACAGCCACGATAACCCATATCAGTACGTGAAGCAGATTAATGCTGGGGCTCTTGGTGCCCTTTGCACCCAAGCGTAGTGTCATTGCTCACGTTTTATTGCATGTATTAAAGCCTGCTGGAACTCTACTAACATCTCCTGCGCTGGTGGGGATTTAGCAGAATTTCAGCAGGCGTGAGGCTGGCACAGCCTAAARGCTCTTCCAGCTGCTCCAAGGTCTCTCGGACATGCACAGGTTCAGGAATCCTGCAGCTCTTGAGAGGACTGAAGTSTGGCCCCTAAACATATCTCAGGATTGCAGAACTGGGTGTCCTTGCTGGGAACTCAAGCTCATTCGTCTTGGGGCCTGGTTACCTCCCCCAGGAACAAGACAGGGGCTCCTTTCTCCAGCTCTAAACTCTTCCCACCAGGGAAGCCATCAGCTAGGGAGGCCTTTTGTGCCTCCCTGACCTGACTGAGAGCCTTTGAACTGCCCGACGTGGCGCGGGCTTTTGCTCGGCATCAGGGGATCAGCCTGCTGCGCGCGGCGGATCCCTCCCATCCCTTGCTTTAAACCATCGTGAGCCACAAAGCTGCTGCTCTGTTCCTGGGCCAGCGCAATTGCTCGACGTCTGACTGTAGCCTGTGTCAGCGAAACTGTCAGCTCGTCTCTTACCTTCACTTTRTTTGAAGACAAGTGTAAACATTTGCTGTCTCCGGCCGTCCGCAGCGTGATGGGGTAGAACTGTCCCTTGTTGAGGTAGGCCATGGGAGAGTCCCCRGACTTGATGTGGATTGCTTTGGGAGACCCCAGCGTGTATTCAAAGTCACTTGCATGGAACAAAGAGAGAAGGGTGAGTGAGTACACCCTGTGTTTCACTGCAAAGGCAGAGCAAGAGAAACGCAAGTCTCCATCCCTGCAGATCGCAGGGACTGCACACCCAGGAACCTCTCCTGTTGCCCATCACACAGCTCCCTGCTGCTGTGACCAAGCTGCTCGCAGCACAGAACGGCCTGAGCCTCCCGACACCCTGGGGAACAGCACTTCTCTGCTATCCTCCTTTTACCCTCTGTGTTTATGGCTTGAAAATCCCCGCACGTTATTCTAACCGGTTTTCTTCTGTAGAGGGTTACAGAAGCTTTGCACAACACAGAGCCTGAACCAAAACAAATAAAAGTAGGTGCTGGTGATGAGACTTTTAGAACATCCTATCTCCAGATTCCATATGTGGCTGATCCAGAGGGACTGAGCCCTAGTCTAGAAACTACARGRGCTGCAGGACATCTGCTTGTTTAGYTAGGCACTTACAAGCAGCTTTAGAAGTCCAGCTTTCTGAACTCTCAGTCTGGTGGGCAGCAGCTTTAGTCTTTACTRAGATTAAAGATTGCAGGAAAGCAAGACTGTAGAGAAGAGAGGTGGCCTTAGACAGAAGAAGGYGTAATTGCTAGAGCTGAGCTCAAGGGATGATTTTCAGGCAGCTCTGCACTTGGGCACGCAAACCGCAAGGCCGCAGCTCAAGCTCTTGGCTTGGGCAAGGAGCCYGGGCAAGTTGTCACCTGCACACGAGCCCTCACACAGCCACGAACACCACTGCATTCCCCGTCGGTCACCAGCCCRTCGCTCTGTCCTGCTCTGCTGCCAGCTCTGCGGACCCGCGTGGCCGGGGGAGCCAGCGACCTCCTCCGCGTGAAGGAACAGCGAACACAAAGTGTCTCGCTAAGGAACGTGGGCGGCTGTGTGGAAATGCCCACGTCTCACAGCTGACTCATGGCATCAGGTGGCTCGGGAGGCCAACGGAAGGTGGGAGGTGTTTCAGGAACGAGTGGCACCTTCATGTATCAGTGCTGACGGAATAACAGGGCTAAACCCAAGGTGAGAACCTCCTTAGATGGCGAGGAGGTTGCTCTTCACCCTGTTCAACTGTCACCCTCCTTTTCTCTGGCCTCTGAGTGGAAACCCAGCGGCCGTGGATGGGCAGTTACCTCTTAACACCGTCAGCCGCGTAACTCTCGGGGCAAGGTGGCTCTGGCGAGGCCTTGAGGATGTCACTGAAGAGCAGCGACTGCAGGAAAGGGAGACAAAACAGTCAAAAGGGGCATCCTTCATTGCTTTGTCCATCCACCTTTTAGCAACACTGGCCTCTGAGAAAACAAGAAGCCTCAGCTCAAAGCCTGACCCTACCTCCAAAATCAAGGTTAAAAAAAAAAAAAAAAAAAAAGAGCAAAAAGGCAAAAAATAAAAAAAACTACATTAATTGAATTGCTCCAAGCTTCTATGGCAAAAGCAAAGCTTCCACCGTCCAGCAGGAGCGAGGCCCAAACCGGAGACGGCCGCACGCGCTGTCCCCACGGCCGCCTCTGACCTCCTGGGGATCCTCCTTGAAGGTGCTGTCCGGCTGCCACCTCTGCTGCGCCGGGGCCACGGGGATGCTCTCGAAGAGGGAGTTGAGGGAGCCGTTGTCATACACGTCCCCCGGGGGCACCAGGTAGGTGTCCGCGGCGGCGTCCAGCTTGCTCGTGCCAGGCGGGAGCACGGCTGCCTTGTGCGGAGCAGCGAGGCCGTCAAGACTCAAGGYGCTCTTCTTCTGCGGCTCGCAATATTCCGGGCTCATGGAAACATTCTCGGACAAGAGCTTCATGAGGTGGGCCGAGCCGTCGAAGGACGCGCTCTCGGGGTCGTACTCCATTCCATGGCAGTGCCTGCTGGAGGAACGGGCTCGGCTCAAAGCAGGGCTAAGGACGCGCAACCACAGCAAGAAGCAAGCACCCCGACACCCGAGTGGGAAGCGGGGTGCACGGTGCAGCACCCAGGCGGCCTGTGTGCACCTCCTGCTCCAGATAGGACAGGCCTGGGGGTGCAGATCTGCACCCACGTCCACCTCGCAAYGCAGGCGGCTGGAGCTGCAGGAGCTCAGCAGGAAGGGGAGCACCAGGGAAGCAGAGAATAGAGTTTGGCCCTAGTCTGGGGCTGAAGATCCAGTGACTAAGTGCAGCTTTTCTTTAGGTTATTAAACCCTCGGAGCGGCAGGGAAAGATTACAAGAATAGTGGATTTATAATCTTTTCATCTTAGCCTTTTCGGGGTCATTGACACATTTCTCTGAAAGCTGATTTATTTTATTTTACTTTTTAGGTGAAGCTGATTCTTGCWCTTATTCACACAACTCTTGGCGCTCAGAACTGACAAAGCCCTCAAGGATCTTGAGATCAGTGAAAAACTGAGAGGGCTGCAAGGTTGCAAGCAAGGTGCATGGCCCAAACTCCAGAGCAGGGGAGACTAAACGTAGGAGCTGCCAAGTGATAAAGGCAGGAGCAAAACTGGATCTTTCCTGCACAAGACGACGCTCTCCTTGTGCAGCACCCTACGGAAGGGTCCCTTCTGCAGCAGAGCCTCGGGGATCCTGGTGTCCCTGAAGCCCTGGCTGAGCTGGGAGGAGGTGGTTTGTTGCTCCTGTTTCCACGCACAGAAAACAAACCAGTCCCCACTTTAGCAATCCCCAAGGGATTGCTGCCCCCAAGGGAGCTCGAGCTGAACCAGGAGCTCCCACCCACTGCGCCAGCAGCTTCCCCTTCAGGGATGCGGAAACCTCTGCGGTTCCCACATCAGCAGCAAGTTTGCCAGTGCTCAGAGGACCCCTGTGTGTCCTCAGAACGTAGCGGCTCCTCCAACCTGCGCTCSGGAGGTCACAAACGAACAACCCTCTCCCCGTGCTCAGCGGGGAATCTGATTCCCTTCTGCACGGGATCAAGATTTCGGAGCTGTTGCTYTGCCCCAACCCATCAGTGCTCAGTGCTCTGCTGACCACTGTGACGAGCGCAGTGGGGCAGAGGAGTGCTGCTCGTTTGGCACAGTTGGGGACACGASAGGAACTTCTCCAAGAATGAGCTCTGCTGCCTTTACCAATAAAACACACATTGCTTCCAGAAATACCAGAATGCCCTGGGATTGCAGAGGAGAGAAAACTGCTCAGCTTCCTGAAGATGAAGGGATGAGGTACCCTTCAAGAGGCTTATTCTGTCAAGTAGTTATAAAGAGGCAATCAGAAAAGGCTGCCAAAGTACAGGAAGGGGAGCTGAACTCAGAGTGGCAAATGAGCCATTAATTTCATAGTTAATTTTCTGAAAACCTCAAAGGACAAATGAGAGTCACTGGAAGAGAAWCCCCGGAGCCTGGAAGCAACTGAGCTCAGCAGCCTAGTGGATGGCAGAGGACTTGGTCATTCCCTTCTCACTGCCCATCCTTAATCTCTTCTTCCTCTCCCAGTGCCCAAAGTGGAAAATAAAAAGAAACCACTCCTGTACATCAGTGCAGCTCTTCTGAACACCGCTCAAGAGGTCCTCAACTGTGCAAATGGGCATAGCTTCATTTATACCTGCTTGGGATCTGGCCTAAAGAATTTTAATATACGTCTCAGGGTTAATAACCACTGCTGTTGTTGGTAATAACACTGTGCTTTGATGTCTATTTTATGCAAGCTAAGAGACCGATCACGCATGCAAGCAGCTGCAGGAGAATTAGACAGCTACAGAGAGCAGAAATATGAAGCTAACCTCTTTCCTAGTTCATTGCGTCCCATCATTCCAGATGGAAGAATCCTCTTTTCCTTTGGGACCTAGAACAAGGCAGAACAAAGGGTTTGGTTATTGTCATATTTTAGCCACAGAAAATAGAGGCAAAATTAGCCTTGTGTGCATGGCAAGAGAAGCCTCACAGGTAAAATACTAGGAGAATAATAAACACCAGCTGGGGACACAGGAGACCTGGGCCCTCTTACTGGCTCTGCCACAGCTTCCCAGGGTAGCCAGTGGCAAGTCACACCAGCTCTTCCTGGGAAGGGTTATCCAAAGCACCCAGATGTATGGGGAACATCAGTCCCGATGGTTTCCATCACTGCTAAATGGAAACTCTTCCGACAGCAGCACTGGAAATACAGAGTTGCTTTGCTCTACAAGTGCTGTGTCTCCCAAAACACTCCAGTCTGGGGTAAAAAAAAAGCCACCGGCCCGAGACTCAGGMCACTTGGCTTCGGTTTGCCACCCTGTGCTGGTTTCCCTCTGTGGTACGTGGCTCTCGGTGCCTGGAGGGGTTCTGAGGAGCAGCAACTGGACAATGATGTGAAAGGCTCTGGAGGTGGCTCAGCCAGCACAGTGTCCCTCCACCTTCTCCCCCAGCCCCAATGGSGACCTACCATGTAGTAGTCGTAGAGGAGGCTCAGAGCAGCCACACTGTCATCATCCCCGTTCACCCTCATCATGGCCTTGGTGGCTGCTGTCAGCGGGTTCTCCAGGTAGGTTTTCCAGGCTTCGTCTTCACTGGTGTAAGAGAATTTCTGGAAGTTCATTGTATCATTCTTCATCAGACGCACAGATCTAAAACTGAGCCAGAGAGAAACGGAGGATGAAGGAGACCAATTTAGCCCAGTAGTTTCCCTGGCACCCTGACRAGCGGCCCCAGGGCACTGCTGGAACGGAGAAGGGCTGCTGCCAAGGACTCAGCTCTCAGCCTCTCTGGAGTCCCCGATTTCTCATCCTCAATTCTTCCGCCTTCGGCTACATACGGAATTGGAGCAGTGCCTCCCTGGCCAGGGCTCTTTAGAGTCTCTGCTTCTCTCCTGCAGCCCGGAGGGYGCAGAACACCGCAGCATCATCTGCAAATGCCCCTTCCTCAGCCAGGGCCCACGCTGACAGGCCGGGCAGGACCTCGAATACCAAGGGATAATCAAACCTTGGCCAATTTATTCTTCGAGTTTCGAGCTAAAGGCCAGAGCAGCCCACAAATACAAATGTTGACTCAGTGTTCTCGAGAACTTGGCCTACCCAGATGCAACCAAACCCTGCCATTCGCCCTCGCTGTACTCAACGCTTTCTAAATTTAATTCTGTTCTTTTCTTTTTTCTTTCTTTTTTTCCCCAAACATTTCTACATGGTTTTACTTAGAGGGAAGTAGACAGGCAGATCGCAGCGCCCTCCCTTCCACTACAAAAATACCTGTCGCAGGTGAGGCTCGTGGGACTCTGTGTGCCGAGAAGCAGCATTCCAAAATAACGCGCCGCCTCGGCTCGGCCCCGCACTTTCTCCAGGCCTTTCCATCTTACGTTAATAAACTGTCAGACACCTAATTACCCAAACCCTGCTCTTCTTTCCTTTTCCTCCTGCAAACCCTGCTAGCAAGAGCACAGCAGCRGCTCCGCTCACTCCCTGCTCCGAGGGCAGCCCGAGTCAGCGGCCGCCCTCCTGCCACCTCCATCAGCCACGAACAGCYCACACTGCTCATCATCCAAAAAATAAATCAATAAAATCAAAAAGCTTGGTGGACAAGGTGGACAAAAGCTTTCTGGATTGCTTGGAATCTCGGGAAGAGCCGCCCCGTCTTGGCGGCGCTGCTATAGGGGGGAAGACGTTTGTTTTGTGGCGCGAGTAGCTGCTGTTGCCTCCTGCTCGGGYGCTGCTCTCCGTCCTTTTGCAACGAGCCCTGGCCGGACTGCTCAGCGAATCCCTTGGAGAGCAGAAATTCCTCCCAAAAGGAACTTGGCGCCCTGGTTATTGCCGGGCGCGATCGGAGGGGCCGAGCTGCCCCAGCAGGGAGGCCGGCTGCGCTGCCGATGCTCCCAGAAGGAGGCTGCGGAGGCTCCGAGGGCAGGAGGGTTGGCGCTGCCATAACGGGGCCCTGGCAACGCGGCCGGCGGGAGCYGAGAGGGTTTCCCGAGCGGCTCCTTCCACGCGATCCGCCCCGGCCGCCGCCGGCTCCCCCCAGCACTGGCGGCGCGGAGGGGCCGGCTTCGCTCCCTGTGTGCCCCGYGCGCCGGCCCGAGGCGCGAGCGCCGGTTTCGGCGCGCGCACGAAACCTTGCCGGGCGCTTGGGGAGTTTCGTTGTCTTTAGCGTTTCTCACGCAGCCGTGCCACCCCGTCAGGGCCGCCGCCGTCTGCATGACTCAGATTTCACTGCTGTCGACTTGGCGATGGGCTGCTCGCTCCTGTCTGGACAGGAATCCGCAGCCCTTCTCAATCCTGTCTTCTCAAGGAAGAAGAGGCGGCGGCGYGGCTTGCTCTCGGGGTGAGACTCGGCTCCTATCGCTCGGCATCAACAGAGATAAACACGCTGGGGTAGGATGGAGCAACAAAGAGCTTGGGAGCTTAGAAAATCAGAAATTATAACAGAAATGCTGCTCCTGATAGGGAGCAACAACCTCTAGCAGAAGGGAGGGACAGGCAGCCCCGGCAGCTGCATTTCAGGCTACCCCAGCAAGACTCTCTGATGGCAACACTTGGCAGCCAGGATGGCTTAGAAATAGGGTGCTTGAAAGGCCATGGGCCTCCTCCGGCATCTGGGAGCTCCATCGATCCCACGGAGCCGGCAGTAGCTGATGCAGCTGAGGACAAGGTGATGTTTGGGGAGGCTACGTTTGTGCTCTCACGTATCTTGCCGGGTTCACGAGGTCCCGGAGGCGCCGGGGAGCCGGGCAGCGGGGCTGGCACTGCAGGGCAGCACAAGCAGCCCCGGCTCCAGCTCGCCGCCCCGCCGTGGCCCGCGCTGCCGGAGCCCCGTCCGCAGGGTGGGCAGGGCGGCCGGCACCCGAAGGGATGAGGTGAGCAGAGCAGCACCTGCGAGGATCCCTTTGGAAGGACCTTTCGGACAAGGCGCCTCTCGGCGCGCGGCTCCGGCACGGCCTCGTGTCCCTTYGCCTCTACACCGGCCCTCGGCGTGGCGGTAGCGACTTCGCAAAGCAGCGGGAAAGGGACATCCCATCCGGAGCCGAGCACGTCCGGACGTGGCTTCCCTCGCCCGTCCCCCGGCACGCTCTGTTCCCTGCCGGGGCGCAGCGCGTGGGCTCGCGGCCGCCCGCCCGCTGCCTGCGCGCTTCGAAACAGCTCCGCATCCCACGCAAGGGCATCCATTCCCCGCTGCATCCCACCCCAGCGCTGTTTCCCCTGTCTGCTTGCCAAGCCTGCCATAACCGCGGCCTCCTGATGATGAATAAACACCGGGGAACAGGAGAATTTGCCCCGGGGGGCCTAGGTGGGGAGATCACCCGGGCAGGAACGAAACCCTTGTGGTCCTCTCGCTCCTGGGCGGTTTCAGGGGGTGGTTTTGCACCTTCGAGCTTTGGGCTCTTCCTCTCTGTTCCCTCCTGTTGGCCATTAGGCCTCTGACCTAAACAGGAGCCACGCGAGCTGCCCATGGCCGCCGAGTCACCTCTCTGTCAGCAGCACCCACAGGCACCTGCAGCGGGGATCCAGCGCCGCAGAGCAGAGCCCACGCACCCCAGGGACGTCCTGGCTAAACCACGCGGGGCTTTGGGCAGCTCTGGTTCCACGCGCGGCGCTCCTGACCGTCCCCAAGGGCCTCTCACCAGTCGCGGCGGATGGAGCCCACGCTCAAGGCAGCGGGACGAGTGAAGAGCAGCATTTAGTAGGACTGCTTCGTGGGGGCAGGGGAAGGCCAGCATCCCCCAGTGGGGCCTAGTCGCTAAATACGGGTTTCTGAGCTAAATCCTGGCTTTACCCCAYCTCTGCCAGTCTAATAAATAGCAGCACATCTGAAGGGAAGGTGCCATCAGCAAGTGTCCGCTCCCAGGCCCATCCACACAGCCAGGAGAAGTCTGGGCCCAGGCAGGACCAGGAGCAAACAGCTACACAAAGAAACCTAATAAACCCACCGACTACTGGTGGGAAGTTTGGCCCGGATGGTGCGGGATGGGGACAGGCCCTGCTATGYGGCACAAGCACAGGAACGCTCCCTGCCTCATCCAGGGCACGATTCCGTGGCCACTGAGGCCCTGAGCGCATGAGCCAGCTGTGAGTCCTTCCTGATAACATCTTTGATGCGTCCGCCCACATGACTGTGGGATTTCATGAGTGATTCTACTTTCAGTGCCTTTTCTAGCCTACCATAACATATTGCAAGAGGTCGGTTTGCAATTCAGGCAACAGGGCTTTTGAGGCGTCCTTCCCGTTTCAGGGTGATCTGCCTTCAAAAGGGCGGCTGTGGAAAGCCCAGGCCCCAGCAGTACCCCGGCCGAGCTCCTGCTCTTGCTCGGCGCCTGCGGAACGCTGCTCTGCTCTGCTGCTTTCTCCTCATCATCTTCACTGGACTGATAAAGACACCTTACACGTACATATAATGAGGAGCACAAACCGTCATCTTCCCCAACACGTAACACATCCAAACTGCAGCGAAGCTCCGAGTCCTGGAAGCGTCATGAGAAAGATCAAACAGGATGAGAATAGCTTCAACTCTCCGAAATTTAAGAATTTAGCTGCTTTTCATTATTTTTTTCTTTTAATTCTGAATACTTACGGATGATCTTTTTTCCACTTCCATATCCAATAAGCTCACTACTTGCTGTTTTATTTTTAATTCTCCTCTATGCGCCCAACTCCCCGCGCTGGCTTTGAGAAGAAAATCCCAGCGCGGTTTTACAAGACCTGATCAGAATGACTTCCCCCCTCACAACCCACCCGGGGCGGCTGTGATAACAGACTAACTGCTGCGCCTAWCTCTGCAGCTCGGTATCCCCATGGGAACCTCAGCACTCGCTTAAGAAACCCCTAAGAGCAGAGGCTCGCATTAAGCTCCCCGAACGCCCGCCCTCGCAGCGCCGGGGCTCAGGCCTCCTCCGTGCAGCCAGTGGCACAACCCGACCCACCCATTCCAGCAGAGGATGAAAGACTTTCTGGACGCGCTTATCTCTTCCCGTTGCTGCAGAGGAAATTCAGGCGGCTGACAAAGCCGGCACCTGCGTTGTAGCTTGCTGCAGGTGGGCGAGATGAATCCGAGGGCGAATTGCCCAAGAGGCTGCAGGAAGCGTGTGGCAGGGCAGGACACCCGGCAGGAGCCTCCCGCGCCGGAGCTGGTTCCTCTGCCCTCTCAGACCATCCTTGGCCAACCTGCGCAGAGAGAGCCCGCTTGGCTCCATCCAGCTTCTTCCTTTCTGCTTTACCTTTACTTATTGTCTGAATATTTCCCTTCCAAACCTCTCCCTCCATCCTCTTGTCCTCTCCCCCTTCGTTTTCCTCTTTCATTCCACCCTGGAGGGACTTTTCAGCTTAGCCAGCCGAGATCTCCTGAACCATGCCTGGCTTCGAGAGGATCCTCTGAATATCGAAAATGTCACAATTTCATCCTAATACTGTACTTGCCAAACAAACCTCATCCATCCCATTCTAGGTTTAATCCCGTTAAACAGCCCATGTCCTGGGAACAATCTTCACAGCCGGGATGGCAAAGATGGAGCAATGAAAAGAAACTAAAACTTGACCTAGGCAGGTGGCCTAGGCTGAGGTTGAGCTGGGAAAGGAGCATATCCGTCACACCTATCCAGGAGCCAGCACTCTTGGGAAGTGGCATCTGTCCTTTCCTCCCTCCTGGTTCTGAACAGCTGGGGATAAAGGTCCAATTTGGGTTCAGGTGCACAGCATCTAGTCTGCTCCTAGCCATGAGCAGAGCTACGGGCCAGCACAGCCTGACTCCTAAGGAGGTAACAACAAACAGGCCGTCACTTTTCCCTGGGAGTTCAACTCGGGAGCCTTCCAAATGAGCGGGTTAGCGAGCGCGGATCGGGCAGAGCCCCGTCATCCTCTAAGCGAACGCTCCGATCCGCGCGTGCTTTAGCTGCTGACGTTGCCACCCTTGAGCCCACGCCAGAGGCGGATCCGGGAGCGCYGCCGGGAGCGGGGCGCTCCGGGAGCGCCGGGCGCATTGGACGAGCCCTTCGCGGCCCCAGTGACGCAGGGGCAGAGCCACCAGTGTCCCCTGTCCCGCACGGATCCCCCCGGAATTGCACCGGGGACCAGCCGGCTGAAATCACCACCCAAAGCATCGAGATCCTATGGAAATGTTGATTTATCTCCACTTTGAGTCTAGGGTGTATTCAGAGCGCTTTCGTTCCTTTGTTGTGAAGTGCACGGCAGTTATTTGGTTGTTGTTTCTTTAATTTACAAATCTCTCTTTCTCTTTACATAACTTAAARAAATGAAACCCACGTCTCCCTTGAAAGTGCACCTTGTTTCAGTATGGTTAGCCCTTGTGTGCTTTGCTGCCAGGATTTTATAAAAGGGCTTTAACTTTTCATTCACCAGGAGCATAACTCAAGTTTTAATAACACACCTTATGCATGACAAAAATTTGCTTCTGGCGATCATGGTTTCGACCACAAAACCACAATTGGGAGTAACTCTTGGTTAACTCTTTCAAGCCCACGCACTGCAGAGTTAGACATCAGTTCAATACAGAAGGCTATGGAAATCATCAGTTAGAATATTTTATAATAGATGAAACCAYCTAATTCTCTCATGACACTCTAGCCTTTTTCCCAAGTCCTTTCTGTGAAAATAAAAGGAAAAAGAGAAGAAAAAAAGAAAGGAGGTCGGTTCTTCTCTCTGTTTTGGGCATCAGGGCATGCGGGTGTCGCCGCTCCCTCGCGATCAGCTACGTCTGGGCGCCTTTGAGCAGCTCTGGGTGCCCTCCCTCTGCCTGCCAAGGGGCTCTGCGGGGGCACGGCCGGATTATCGGATCCTCCATCCCGTTCCAAGAGCCCCCTCCTTCCGCCCCGTCCGAGGGGCTGCTCCTCGCGGTGACGCAGCCGAGGGAACAGCTCCTGCCGCGGCCCCGACGCTGCCTTTGCCGCTCTTCATCCTCCTCCTCCTCCTCCCCGGGGAGAGCCTTCCCCTCCCGGGGCCAGGAAACCCCAGGGCTGTCCCACCGTGTCAGCAATGCCTTCGGTGCCACCAGGTCCCCACTCCCTTCAGCAATGCCTTCGATGCCACCAGGCACCAAATCAATCAGTGATGCCTTTGGTGCCACCAGCTCCTCAGTCCTTTCAGCGCTGCCTTTGGTGCCACGAGGCACCAAATCCATCAGTGATGCCTTTGGTGCCACCAGGTCCCCAGCTCCCTTATCCCCTCCGGCTGCTCCCCGCGGTGATTTCGGGTGCTCCAGCCCCACTGTGCTTCCGAAGGGCTGCACTTCCCACCYGCCCCTGCCCCTCACCTGCCCGCTCTGCTCGCAGCCCAACTCGCTCTCCGGAGAGGAGCCTTCACCTCCCGGGGTCTAGCTGACCTGAAGGGGAAGCTTCAGAGCTGCACGGAGGTGCCCTCAAGCCGCGGGCAACACGTGCTGCTCGCAAAGACTCTGCTGCACAGAGGGAACCCACCAGAGCTGCAGAGCTAAGCTAAGCTCTGCAAGATTGAGCTGATAGCAACCTCTGCAGCCTTATCAGCCTGCATCACAAAGGGATGCTCCTGCCACCCCTGCCTCTTCCTCCTGCGAAAGGCACGGGGGTTAAGGGGCCCTTAGCAAGCCGGGAGGCGAGCGAGCGCGTAACTCATCAGGGAACATAATGCCCCGGTCCGTAATTAGCAAGACATCGATCTGAGCCTGCAATACGCTGGGCACACRCACAGAACGCGCCTTAGCCTCCCGAGAGCAAACCACGCGGCCTCCGCTAACCTATAGACAGCATATATTAAAAAGAAAAAAATATATAAATTACTCGAGGAGGTCAGAAAGCAAAAATTTCTGCCCCCGGTTGCTAACCGAAGCAAGCAGAGGGATCCAGGGTTTATATTAAATAATCATTTGTGCTGCACCTCTCCAGGGCTCCTAATTAGTAAGAGATCAGCTGTCCCAACACCTGTAACACGTACGTGCTGCCCCGTGCGAAGCACCCTGCACACGCGCAGGTGCAGGTATGAACAAGCACTTCCAGGTATATTTTATTACCTGCATATGGATTTCCAACAAGGCTAGATAGCTTTCTAAGACAGGACTGATACAAGAATTCAATGTTTTTCTATAGAATTGTTTCTATATTTTTCTTTTTCTTCTATGTTTTTTCTATATAATTGTTTCTATATTATAGAAGCAATTCTATATTATAGAAACAATTATTCTATAATTCTAAACATTATTCTATAATTGTTTCTAYAATAATAATATTTTCTATTTTTTCTATATTTTTCTATATAATTGTTTCTATACTATTCTATAATATATAACAATAATATAACAATTATTCTATAATTGTTTCTATAACAATAATAATAATATTTTCTATATAATTTTATAATCAAAAACCCGCCAGCTTTTGCTACCTAAGGCCAGAGCAACAGAACTTTCCTGCTTTGCTTTCCTATTTGCAAGGCACGGGAGGCAAAGCCGCAGTCGCCAGCGCCCGGAGCCCAACGCAGTCGGCAGGCCCAAGATTAGAAGCACAAATCATTTAGGACGAACAAAATGTTTTGTTTTCAGTAATGAAAAGGAATGCATTCCCAGCAATTATCATTTCTTGATAAAATCATAATCTGAAAACACTTCGAAAAAAAAAGTAGAAATGTAACCAAAATTCATAAATAGTTTGGGAGGTATTTTCTATCAATAAATAAATAATAAATCAATAAATATCAATATCGATATCAATAAATAAATAGTATATGTTGTAGCATATGCTAGATTTTTGTTGCATAAAGGTAATCAAGGTTTGCCTTGATGGAATCAAGACGAACCAAACTATAATCTGAGGAAAACGATTGGATTTCAAACCCCCTTGACAATAACGAGGAGCCTCCTCCGAGGACCAGAACAGGTCCCGGAGGAGCAGAAAGCCTAAAAAATTCCTCCCACCTCCTCCTCCTTCCACATGCACCTGCAAAGAGCCGAGCAGGCAGCCGAGCCCGAGCGCTGCCAATAATTCCAACCCAAAGCAGAAAAAACACCGAAGCCTCCGGACGGAGAGGCCGGAGTGAAATAAATTGAAGGGAGGAGGAAGAAAAGACGCCAAGGACTCACTCCAGCTCATTGGACATGTTTCCCGCGGCGGGCAGGTGCGCGGTGCGGCCGCTCGCCGCGCCAGTCCCCGCCGGGCGCCGGCATCGCGGCGGATTTATGGCGCGCGCGGGTGTCGCCGGCGGGCCCCGCGCCGCCCATTGGCTGCGGGCACAGGTGCCGCGGGACAGGTACCCGGAGCAGGTGCAGCCGTAACCCTGCGCGCGCCGGCACCGCGCCGGGGAGGCGGGGAGAGGCCCCCGGGGACGGAGCTGGGGCGGAGGGAGGCGTGGATTCGCTCGTCCCGCTGTGGGATGAGGGGTTTCAGCTCGGTGCGTGCGTCGCGCCGCGATGCCAAGGAGCTGTCGCTTTTAAGAAGCAGGGGGTTGGTTTGTCTTGCTTTGTAAATAAATACGCAGGCATTAAGGCATACATACACAGGGAGGCATAAATTAGGGCAAAAATAAAAGCGCCTCTTATGTTTCTTCTTTTTTTCCCCCTTTTCTCACCTCCTCTTTGCTGCTCATGCCAGCAAGTTTGTGGATTATTATTTTTTTTTYCCCTCTAATAAAATAAGAGTGGGGGCTGCCACGACCCGCCGCAAACACAGGGGATCTTTCCATTACCTCGGACGGGAGAGGAAAGCGGGTCCGTGGGCCGGGCACGGCCGTCCTGCTGCCCTCGCGCGGGCAGGCGGGCAGCGGGTCCCCCAGTGCCCCCCGTGCCGCGCGGCTGCCCCGCTGCCACCCAGGCCCGAGCTCTGTGGCAACTCACCTGCAAACAGCGACCGGATTTGTGCAACAGAGCAAAACTCCTCAGGGATTCAAGCCCTCCTGTTGGATGGTTTCTGTCATTCGTGTTGCAATGAGAAGGCAAAGGATGGGCTCAGTGGGTGACTCATGTTGMCTGGATTTGGAAGGCAGGAGAGGGTTTTACAAGGCAAGTTAGTGCAAGCCTTAAAACAAAGGGAGAAAAAGAGAGGTTTCCACCGCTCTTTCTCTCCCCGCCGCGGTCTCGCTCACCGGAGCTGTCCCGTCAGCTCCCTCAGCAGCAGGTGAACCCGGGAGCAAACTCTCAGGTCTCCCTTTTCCCAGCAGCGAGCGCAGCTGTCCCGGCGAGGTGGCCGGGGACCTCCCCAGCCGCTCGGGCGGGCGCGAGGCAAGGCTCCGCAGGCGGGCGTGCGGACGAGGCGCGTCCGATGGGGACAAGAGCCGTGGCACGGCTGGGTGCGCAGCCATGCCAAGCCCAGCGCCAAGGCCGAGCCTGGCAGAGCCAGCCCTGCGTTCTGGGGGGGCTGTCCCCCACGCAAGTGAGGGCCTGGAGCAAGGCAAGCCCCTCTGGAGCAAGGCAAGCCCCTCTGGAGCAAGGCAAGCCCCTCTGGAGCAAGGCAGGCCCTCCGGAGCAAGGCGAGCCCTCCGGAGCAAGGCGAGCCTCGCTGGGAGCCCTAGAGAGCAGCCGCTGCTGCCGCCTCGCTCGCACCTTGTGTCTCCAAGCCAAGGAACCTTGCCCAGGGCTGGGGTGCTCCGGATCCGTCCTCCGCACCCCCACAGTGAAGGGCAGCCCGGGTGCCTCAATGCATCACCAACCCSCTGGGCTCGCAGCCCTTTCCCGTGGCTCGGACGGGGGGCGCAGCCGGTGCCCCCCTGGGCTGCCCGGGCTCTTGGTCCCGCTCGCTGCCAGCAGCTCCAGGACCTCTCTCCAGGAATTCTGTCTCAGAATCCTCTGGGAAGGAGGGAGAGCTGGCAGCAAGGACAGAAACTTGGATTTGGAGGGAGCAGCCTCACTCCAGGACAGCTGTCATCATCTCTTTCAGGTGGTCATCACCTCTCTTTTAACACCTCTAAGTGGTTTTAGCCAAACTGTCACAGATGCAGCACCCAATTCCCTGTTTTCCCATGTGGATCTTGCTGCAACGCAGGCCAGTGAGCCCCTGCCAGCCAGCAGCAGGCCTGCCCGTCCGCTCACAGCCCCACTTCTTGTGCAATGAGCCCTGTGCTCAGCAGCTGGGACGCTCCCCCRGCCTCCAGGAGCAAAACCGCTCCTAGCCGAAACGCAGCCCCTGTGCGGAGCCCGGACTCCTACCCGGGCACGGAGCAGCTCCGGCTGCTCTGAGATGGGAGACGGGAATAGGAGGGCCTCTCACCGCATGACCCCGCTCCCCATGGGAGCGGCAGCGGCACCCATGCGGACGGGACCACCCTTGCCCTGCCTTCTCCCGGGCACCCCGTCTTTCTTGGGATAATGCTGGTTTTACRGCGCCCAAGAGGCCTCCGGGCCTGGACGCCTAGACAATCCCTTTGATTGCGATTTCAGTATTTTTAATTATTATTTTCTCACCTTTTTATTTTTCCCTCGTTCATACTCCACCCTCCAAGAGTATCTGGTGAGGGGGTGGGTTAGAAGAAGGAGCCCAAGAGATACATTCCCCATGCACAGAACCCTCCTACTTCCCTTCCACTCCCCTGTTAAACATACCCTGGAACAAAAGCCCTTTATGATGCTCTAAAAATAAAGCGTGCAGCAGGCAAGATAAACTGCGACGTTTAAAAGAGAGGGCCAAATTCTGCGCACAATTACACCCTCTCTCAGGCAACAGCGCTGCGCTTGTGTTTGGTTTGCTAAATCCTCCTTAAACAGCCGGGGCAGCTCGGGATTAGCTGCATTTCGTTAGGGAGAGATGAGCAGCCCCAGGACTGAGGAGAGCATCACGGCCRGGTCCGCGGGCTGGCTCTGTACCTGGAGGGTGCAGGGTGCCTCTGGGACGGTGCCATCCACGTTTTCCTCACCCTGCACAAGGCATTTTGCACTCGCTGTTCCCAGCCTGGCTCCTTTCCTGTATAACCCGTACGTAGCTTCAAAGCAGGAGCTCTTAGCCCTTTCGGATACGCAGCTTTTCTCGCTGACAGCTGTCACACATCCTTTCCAGGAGCCCCGTTGTGCCAGGAACTGCTGCTGCGCTTGACCAAAGGTTATTAAAACACTCCAACAATTAACGCCGAGCAAGAGGAAGTGCCTGAAGCAGGTTCAGGTGAGCTGCTCTCCAAAGGGAGACACGGATGCTTCAGGTGCTTTTCCAGCACAGAGATGGGGTTTGTCATMTATGTTCTATAGGAGATCCCTTACTGAGCCTTTCCCAGCTTCCCTGTGTTCCAGGGAGCAGCAGCTCGATCTCTTGGGATGTGGGAAGCAGGCAGCTCTGCTGGATCTTTGCACCACTAACCAATATGACCCAATACCTAAATGTCCTTTTAATAGAGTTAGGGCAGTTTGTTATTATCTGCTGTAGCCCACGGGGTTGTAGGAAAACTCTTGCTGTCTTTAGCTAGTTCTACCAGTTTTTACCCAGTAAAAGGTTTGAGTTGCAAACAACCGACCCAGCTAACAGTCTTTGGGGTGGCCACCTTCAAGGTACATCAACAAACATAACCCCCCACCCCAGGCAGCCTCTCTGGGGAAGAAGCTTCACTTCTTCTCACTTTCAAAGGGACCTGAATCCTTGGAAGAGAGAGCACTGAGGAATGACATCCTGCCAGGTCAGGACGGCTGAGGCCGAGGTCCCCGTTCTCTGCACCGAGAACATTCTCTCCACTGCGCTTTCTGACCTGAGACCACCTTCCCTTGGGACCTGCTCTTCCTTGGGACCTGCCCTCCCTTGGGAGCTGGTGTTCAGGGCAAGGAGCTGAACCTTCATCCCAGTGATGAGCACGCTGGCAGCAGGAATGCAAGGCCGGGCCCAAGGCTCAGCTCATAGGCTCTTGCAGCTTATTTTTAAATATTAATATTTAAATATTTACATATTAAAACATATTTTTAAATGGTACAGATGTAAAATATCAGGTTTTGCTSATATTGGACGCCGCGTCCCTCCAGCGCGTTGTCTGATGTCGGTCAGCAACACYGCAGCAGGGCTGAGCCCAGCCTCACAGACCTCAGTTGACTCCGTTGATCACTTCTCAGCTCCTCACGAGCAGAGATATGGAAATAT
Organism: Nothoprocta perdicaria; assembly: GCF_003342845.1. Taxonomy (NCBI): domain Eukaryota; kingdom Metazoa; phylum Chordata; class Aves; order Tinamiformes; family Tinamidae; genus Nothoprocta; species Nothoprocta perdicaria. Next base: position 3,900,454 of record NW_020455566.1, read on the forward strand.
CACCAGCAGAGCTGGCCCAAATTGCTCAGAATGAATTCGCTCGATCAGCCAGTGGGTTAGATCTCAGCAGCAGAGACAGGGCTTAGATTCAGACTCTTATGGGAGCAGGAAGGGCGCTTGGATCCTGGGGTCTGTTGGGTTTCTGCAGCTGCAGGGATGCCTCTGATTTCAACGCAAACACAACAAGAAGTGGGATTCCAGTCAGTAAGTTCCTACCTGACAAATAATAAAATAAATAAATAAATAAAAGAGTATCAGCCAAATCTGGCAGTCTATCATGAGTCTGCTCACAAGGCCCCGAGAAACATCTTTACTTGACAATTTAGTTTCTGTAGCTGATGGGAAAACCTCATGCCAGAGATATGAACAYGTGCAACATCTGTAGCCCCTAACATCTCCGAGTTGCCAGCTCCCATGGTTTCAGCACGGATCTGCTGATACTTGCGGTTATTATTAGCTTATTTATTTGTCTTTTAACAGCCTGATTTCCTGTAATCATGTGATCGTGTGAAAGCTTTTGCCAAATATAAATCTCTACTTATGATTGTCATAAAAATGCCTCAAAATATAATCCCTATTGGCTCAGGAACACAGAGACAGACACAAAACCAACTCCCTCCTCATTGCCAAAGGAAAGCAATTTTCAAGTCAATCCTGTGTCTGTCAGAGACCTGGTTTATGTCTTTTAAGCCAGCCCTGTGCTTGCCATGACCACAGCTTCTGACCTTTTAGTGCTGAGGCTTGTCAGCAATTAAAGCACCGGGCAAATTTTATTTTATGTGTCGCTTCTAGCTTATACCTGCTACTGTTCATCTTAATCAATCGGTGGACACTGCTGCAGGGGATGCTTTGTATCCTCCAGAAGCTGAGTTCCAGTCATCCTGCCTTTCTTGGTGCTTTGGAAGCCTCTGACTTTCTCACCCTACGTTGAGAGGACAGCTGTTGTGCCTGATTGTTCAGAGAGAGGAGGAAGAAGTTGGCTCTGCAGTCTTGATTTGACTCTAAAATTGTCCCTGGGTTTGGCAGCACGGCACTCCGATGCCAGGCCTGGTTTGGAGCCACTCCTGGAGCCTTCCAATGGAAAGGGATCCATAGAGGGATGGGAGAGCAGCATGCAGCAGCTGAAGAGCCTCACGTGGGAGAAGCACCCAGTGCTTTGAGTCCAGTTCTCAGCTATTTACAGGCAGGGATTTTCCTTTGAAAATCCCTCGGGAGCAGGGATGCTGCAGGCCCTGCTCCCTCCCCAGGGGCTGCAGCTTTGTCATGCTAACAGCAGCCATCAAGGGGGAGGCAGAGCCCCTTCCAGAGCAGGGAGGCAGCGGCTGGAAGCTGTGGCCAAAGCCAAGCAGGGCTGGCAGTGCTCCATACAAACAACAGCTCAGGGCCGCAGCTCACGGTCCTGGGGGGGTTCACCCACCAAAACCCGCTCGCTGCAGCCCATGGGCGGCTGCTACGGCCAGCAAAGGGACCAAGGGCCAAAGACACCCGGGCTCCTACCTGCTGTCCTGCTCAGATCTACCACATGCCAGAAGGAACCTTGAAATTCCACCTGCATCCTCTCTTGCAGACATCCTCCCGAGGCTCTGGAGTCTGGAAGACRGAGAAAGAAAATCAGAAACCCATCTACTCCATGCTCTAGCAGTGAGGAAGCCCTCTCTGCTTCCTCGCTGACACTTGTCTATCATATTTGATACCAAGTAAATACCCACTGAATTCTGACTTACTTTTGCTTGCTGGGCCACAATCCAACATCTTGCTAAGGTGTGAAAAAAAAAAAAGCCATCTTAAATGAAACCTAATTCTAAATCCTGTAAGTGCACTACCTGCTCAGATAACAAATCCAACCAAACCTCAGGAGAACTTAGGTCCGTTTTTGACTGGGTAGTGCCTAGGTCGAACGTATAAACCCACGGCCTTGCAGCACAGGACCTCCAAGAGCTAAATCTGCTTTCAGGCTACGACTCTAAGGGTGGCTCTCCCTTCTCTGGGCAGTCACTGGTGGGGGATTAGTAGGAAGTTCATCACAAAGTGCTGCTTGCCCCCYGGAGTGGAAAATATCAGGCAGTTTTGCAACAGGCAGAGTTGGGAAGGGCTTACTGACCCTTAAGGGCTTGGGGATTTTCCTGCCCCCAAACGCCTGCTGCAAGAAGTACATTCCTATTACAACACAAACTACTACTTCAGACAAAGGGAAAAAAAAGGAAAAAAAAAACCCAACAACTTGATTTACTTCAAGATCTGAAAACCAGCCAATCTTTTCAGCTGACATATGTTCCTGCAGTCCATATGTTCCATACRCAGTCCATATGTTCCATATGTTCCTGCAGTCTCTATATGGCACCCAAACATTGCCGGGGAGGGCTCAGTAGGCTGCTTGAGATGGCAAATGCCACCCACTGCCAGCCCCCATGGTGGATTCGGGCAGCGCTGGCACCCGGCTCTGATATCCGGGAAGGCTCTGCTGCCGTCCGGCTCTGAAATGGAAAGCGGGAGACCAAAGGGCTCTTCCCTCCCCATCCCAGGTCGCCTCCCTCAGCCTTTGTGCCCATTCCAACGGGAGGCCCATCGGGGCAGTCCCGCGCTCCGTGCCTAGATCCCTGCCATGCCCGCCTCTCGGGGGATTTGCAGCCGGACAGCAAGGAGCTGTGTGYGAGTCTTGCAAGGATTTGCCTACCTCGGGTGTCTGCTCGCCCCCACAAACCACCAGTGGAGATGGGGCTTATAGCAAGGCCTTTTTACGCCGGTTTGAAGCAAGATCAAACGCGTCGCGCTGCGCCCGCCTGAGCCCCATCTCTGCTGCAGCCAGAGCCAGCACTTGTGGCCAAAATCCAAATATAGATGAGCATTAAGGAAACGAGAAAAAAAAGGAAGTTGCAAATGCATCTGGACCCAAAGAATTTAACCTTGGCAGCGAGACTTTTACCTGCAGCTTTAGGATTAATTAGTGCCAATGAAATCAGTGCCAGCTGCTCTGAGTTTCAATACAGAATGAAATCATTTTCAGGTGAACTAGATGGATCTGATTTGGATCAGTCCTGGGAGGAGCTATTTTCACAGCCCAGTGGAGAGGAAAAGCTGAGGATTTGGTTCAGGCCGAAGGATGCCAGACAGTGACAGAAAGCCTAGTTATTGGGGTGTAACGGCGTCTTTCCCATTGCTGAATAAATGCGAGGCAAGTGAGAGCTGACGCTCCTGCCTGGCCTGTCCCCAACTCAATTTGGGTTCTTCCACTCGCAGGAGCTTCTGGCTGCAGGACCCGGCTTGGCCCTTGCYGTGGCTTCCTTGCTCCTTGGCTTGCAACTCCAGGGGCCCAGCCCTGTTCTCCTGCACCTCAAAGAGACCCTGGAAGAAGGGTCAGCGAGTGGGGACGGGCAAAGGCAACGCAGCCTGAAACACCCCCCTCGCACCGAGGGAGCCTCCTTGCCCTGTGTGGGGAGACATTTGGAGGCAAGGGCCACATGGGACAGTGCAGGGCCACTGTGAACCTTTGCAGGGGACATTTCTCCATTTGGGTTTTGGGTTGTGGATTTTCGTCCCCAYAAGGAAAAGCTGCCCCGTGCAGAGCCCTGCGGAGCAAAGGGGCAGCGGGCACGGGGCGGCCTTCCCCGGGACCCGCGCGTGGCATTTGGCTGACATCTCTGCAGAGCCTGTCCCTGCAATATCAGCTGCTTCCTCTCCGCAATGTCCCGTGTCCTAAAGACCCCCGGCAGCTCCCTCGGCTGCCGTGAAGCCAAACTCACTTCTGGCCATTCACTGCCTGAGGTCAAGCTGAAAAACGAACRACCCAAATTTGCCCCGAAAGGCAGATGTACTAATTAGAGAAACCTTGGGTGGCAGTTCRGAGCACGATGCTTTTAATAACTGCAGGGATGGTGAGAAGCAAATAAATCATATGATGAAAGTCTACCAGGCTGCAAAACCCAGATATGTAATAACCAGGACTGGCACCAGGCCTGAAGCTTTGCCCCCTGGGCTTGGCATTTTGTCTGATCGTCTCTCCAGGTGAGAAGGTATCTGGAGCTTCCGGTCCTGCTGAGTGCCTGGCACGGGTATTTCTCAACAACCACCCGAGGAATCATCCTGGAATTAGAAAGACAGGAGTCCCTGGTGCTCAGCGAGGTACAGCGGGCTTTTCATCAGGGCAAGAGTGACGCGGGTTCCTTCCCTCCTGCCTTCTCAGATAAWGTGGGCATAAATCACGTGGAAATTTTGAAGTTGTTTAATACTGTTAAAAAGTCACCCATCCACCCCCCCATTGAGTTGGGCAGAGAAGAATCTCAAGAGGTTCAACAAGGACAAGTGCAGGGTCCTGCAYCAGGGGAGGAATAACCCCAGGCACTAGGACAGATTAGGGGTTGACCTGCTGCTCCATGGAGAGGGACCTGGGAGTCCTGGGGACACCAAGTTAACCATGAGCCAAGGTGCCCTTGTGGCCAAGGAGGCCCATGGGCTCCTGGCTGCATCAGGAGGACGTTGCCAGCAGGGCAGGGAGGGGATCCTGCCCCTCTGCTCAGCGCTGGGGAGGCCAAACCTGGAGCACTGGGGGCAGCTCTGGGCTCCCCAGGACAAGAGGGACATGGAGCTTCTAGAGAGGGGCTGGCGGAGAGGGACAAAATGATGAAGGGCCTGGAGCATCTCTTGTATGAGGAGAGACTGAGTGAGCTGGGCCTGTTTAGCCCAGAGAAGAGAAGGTTGAGAGGGCATCTGATTAATGTGTATAAATACCTGAAGGGTGAATGTGGGGAGGAAGGGGCCAACTCTCCTCAGTGGTGGCCAGTGACAGGRCAAGGGGCAATGGGTATAAGTTGAAATGCAGGAACTTCCATCTCCATATGAGGAAGAACTTCTTTATTGTGAGGGTGACAGAGCTCTGGCACAGGCTGCCCAGGGAGGCTGGGGAGGCTCCTTCTCTGGAGGTCTTTAAAACCTGCCCRGCTACCACCCTGTGCTCTGGGTGTCCCTGCTGGAGCAGGAGGTTGGACTTGATCCCTAGAGGTCCCTTCCAACCTCAACCCTTCTGTCATTGATGTGCAGACAAATGGGTCCTGGCAGCTCCAGGAGACTGGACTGCTCTCCTGCTCCTGTCCTCCTTCCAGAACAACCTGGGCCACACTCTTCCCTTTAACAGGACCTGCCTCGAACGGCACCCACAGCCCTCACCAGCACCGCGCTCCTCTCTCCTACCCTCACCCCTCGCTTGGCCAAGAGCTCTAATAAACCCTAACTCAATCCCTGATGGCAAAACGGGCCCCCCGTGAGAGCACCTTGCTCCCTGCTTGGTGTAGCCTCCCGCATGGATGACGGCTCCAGCCAGGCACGKTGGAGATGTCTGCCCGGCCGCCAGAGAAAGGATCCCGCCCATCGGAGCGTCCGCACTCGCAGGCTGCTACACGTCCCCGACCAGCCACACACGGTGATTTTCAATGGCAATTAAAGAGCAGCTCTCGTTTCTAGGGCTGGACAAAAACTGCAGACAGAGCCGCCCGGACCCAGCCACCCTCATGGCAATGAATGTGCTGGGCCGGGAGATGCTCATGGCTTCAATTTACCTTTAATTCCCTGGCTGAAACCCCGCTGGAATAATACAGGGAGTCTGTCACCACTGCAGGGGATTTGGGAGCAGCACCTGTGCTAGGAATAATCTGCCCCGCAGGAGGAAAGTTTCTCTCAGTTGGTCCTGCCACATTTWACATTTTTGACCCTGTCTGGTGGTGCTAAGAGTGGCTTCTGGGATGCTTTGCCCTGGCTCCTGCATGGTCCTATTATGATTTCTCCGAAGACCTCCCCGTAAGGGTTAAATGACCCCACATTAGTGCTAATTTCGGGCTAACTTTCCTATTCAGCATATAACAAAGCAGTTGGTGTTTACCCAAGACCCATAAAGTGACAGGGACCACACACAACCTCAGGGCSCTCGGCTGCGAGCAGGCACCGCTCCCCCCAGCTGCCGCTTTTCCTTTCAGAAAAGGCAGAGAGGAAGAAGAAGAGAAAAGGGGAGGCCAGAGGAAAAAACACAGAGGAAAAAAGAAGAGAGGGGGAGGCCAAAGGCAAAAACACAGAGGAAAAAGGAAGAGAAGGGGAGGCCAAAGTTACAAAATGGAGAGGAAAAAAGAAAAAGAGAAGGGGAGGCCAAAGGAAAAACGTTGGCCAGGCCTGTGCCGGGATTGCTGAGCTTGCCCTGCCATCCTCAGCGGCCGGTCCTTCCATGCCCTGCGTGGCCTCGTTGCACCCGCTGAGTCACAGACCCACAACACACTCGGCTGCCTCATTCCTGGGCTGTTTCCCTTCTCCGCAGGCTCCTTGTGAAGTGAATTCAGCTCGTGTTAATTTGATGCCAACAAATCGCCCTGCTCAGCTAATAAAGCAGACGGYTCGGGGACCCTGTGCCTGGGAAAGAAGCAGTCTGCGGAGTGAAAGAGTCACACGGGTGACTATGGCCACCAAGGGAGCCACCAGCCCTCGACCCCATCCCATCGATCTCACCATGGTCAATGACCACGTGGAGCAGGGAGGGCTACAGATTAAAACAAACCCCAAGGGATGGAAGCACCGAGCTAGGCAGGAGGGTGCAGGGAGGGCTGGGATCATTCCTGGAGCTCGGCCATAGGTTTTGTGGCCACTCAAGGCTGCTCTTTGCTCTGCTGAAGGGCATCGACAGCAGCAACATCTGCCCCGGCTTGATGTGGGGCGACCACAAGCTGACCTGGAGCCCAGGGCGGGGGGCTTGTATGTAGTTAAACACTCGCCCCCTTCCCTTGGCAATTAAATAAGGTCAGGGAAAAAAAAAAAAGGAGAGGGAACACAAACATGTTATTGGTGGAGTGAGTAAACATTTCAGCTCTTTTGCAATCATTAATGATGGTACAAGGGGCGTGTGAGCTTCCTGCGCATTGTGCTGCAGTTCATTCTCCATTCACCAGCGCAATTAGGGTGTCTTTTAGGCAAGCGCTGAAATTCACCTCCATTGATTTAACAAGTGTAATTTCCTCTTTGGAATGGCTGGAAATTAATCATCACTTCCCCAAGCTCCAGCTGGAATTCACTCTGTCAGCACAACACACAGCCAGAGCGGTGGCATCGACAGCGAAACGCACGCTGACTCTGTTGACTCTGCTCAAGAATTTCCTATACCCAGAACGGGAAACATCTCAAATATGCAGCCAAGTCAACTCTCCCAGCACCATCCATATTGACTTCTTTTTTTCCTCTAGTGAAAACCATCACACATTCAATAAACCTGATTCTTCTCTTGCTCACACAAGTTTTCATTGAGGCAACTCCACTCACTTAATTGGACTAACCCTGATTTGCAGCAAGTGAAAGCRGCAGAAAAAAAAATGAATATTCTAAAAGGAAATATATATATATATATGCGCCTAACTGGTTGCATCTCCAAGAAGCTGCATTTGCACATGCAAATGGCAATTTGTGCAGGCAAATCAGCTAACCAGCCACCTAGTTCCCTGTTTTCATGGCCGTCTGCCCAATCCGGGCACACAGCCGATCGGAAACTCYGAGGGCTCCAATAAATTGCCCTGTCCTGGCCCATCTCCGACTAAAAGAAAACCTATAAAGTCTAATACAAATTAAATAAAATAAAGRGATGGACATTTTCTAGTAGCTGGGGACAGTGCTCACCTGACTAGAAGCTAAAAGACTAGAATGCTCTAGAAAGAAAACTGTTTTGTTTATTAAAACAATTAACATAGCTTAAAAGGAAGAGCACTGGAGTAGGTGTGAATGAACTGTCCTTCTCAAAACTGAGGTGTGGCTGCTCCAGAGGTTTTCCCAGCATTTTGGTGTCTTTTGATGTAAACCACAGAAACTAAACTATATGAATTAAAATCAGAGCTCCTTAAAATTCACTAGTTCCAGGATTATTCTTGGGAGCTGACCAACCCCTCGAACACCCCACAGTGCTGTAGTCACAAAGGAACTCATATGAAAGTTTGAGCAAGCCTTTGTGGACTTCTTCCACCCCAGTGTTGACCCATTTCTACTCATCCGTGGTTTCCAGCATTTTTTTGACAGGGRCCTCTGTAACTTTTCCATAATTAGCTTAAACCCTAGGATAAATCAGCTTCCTTTTCTCGGTTTCCACTGCAGAGCTGCTACAAGTAACAAGTCCTTCTAGGAGGACTTGTTAGAAAGGATCGATCCCCTGCTCTGCAGTAGCTGCCCATTCCGCACACTTCCCAGTTTCTTGGGATCCGTCTGGATTTTTTCCGGCACACTTTCGCTCCACACAACAGTTAGCTCAGTCACAGAAAGCTGCRTATTGGAAATACTCTACAGAGATCAGCTAATTAATCCTTAGAGCACCCCTGGCAGATATACAGACCCATCCGATTATGCCATTGATAACTAGAGAAAACAGACTCAAGGGTAAACGTCTTGCCCAAGAGCAGAGACTGACAGAGTCACAGCGGCCACTGCTGAGTCCTGCCACACTGTTTTCAGATTGGGCCCAGGGAAAAATATATAATAAAAAAAATTACTAAAAACTTCGTTCTGTTAAGTTGCTGCCCCCTTTTTGAGTCAGAACCTGCTGGAAACCAAACGAAAATATCCTTTCTTGGAAGACTTCCATTTAGTTTTGCAAATGAGCAGATGAKCAGCCAGCCACCCAGTGGGGGAAAAAGAAAATTACCCGGGCATGCAGAGGAAACAAGCCGCAGAGATGGCGAGACGAACGTGCAGGATGTAGAATTACGGACAATCCTAATATGGAAAAGGAGAATTTGAATTTCCTGGGAAAAACTACAAACAAAAATCAGGGAGAGTCTCAGAACAACAGGGAAAGGAGCTGGGAGGAGGAGTAAAAATGCATGAWGTAGGAAACTGCCACAGAGAGTTTTGAGCTTTACAAGTCTTCCCTTTTATCTAGGGAACTTTGGGGTAAGGCTGGAGCAAGCAGGAGTAATCAGCATTGGCGTTAACTGTGCAGAGCATCTCCATAGGGCTGGAGATTAAAGACTGCAGCACCTCGAGGGGGGAAGGAATCTGTTGATCTGGAGACAGCTGGTGGGGCGGCAGCTGCGCCCTTGTTCGCGGCCTCCCCGCTCCCCGTCTCATCATGCAAACGAGGGCTACGAACGCCAGCTTACAGCCTGCAACATCTGAGCTGGGATCTCTGGAGACGGGCACGGATTTATTTACATGTTCTGAGTTATCTCTATGCACAATCTAGCAGGGCCCCCCTGCGTCCGTGGGCCCTGGTGACAGTAATAACATCGTACCAGGGTACTCCTGTTTGCTCGTGGCCCCGGCGACACTCTGGAGACATTTCTGCCTCTTTTACACCTCTCTAGTGTGAGCACTGGCTAYACTCTGCCCCTAGGAGGGCTGGCATGTCCCTGGCCATGAAAACATGCTCCCTTCGGAGGAGCTGAAAGCGGAGCTCAGGCTCGGTTTAACCCTCCCGGATTGCGTCAGCCCGAGCTCAGACCTTCCCTGAGTCACCTCGCAGAGCTACACGGTGGCACGGAGGGATCCTCCTGCCATGACRGAGGGCAGCCCCGGCCTCGTGTGGAGGGATCCTCCTGCCATGACGGAGGGCAGCCCYGGCYTYGTGTGGGGGGATCCTCCTGCCATGCCAGGAGGGCAGCGCAATGGAGACCAGAGGGCTGACCACGTGTCTGCCCTGTGCCCCAAGAAAAGGAGAAGCCCTCCCTGCCCCAGCCGCGAGGGCCTTGGGGAACAAACCTGCCAACACAGGTGGGCCTGTGCTGGGCAGCAGGATCGGCCTGGGCAGCCGAGCCCCCTTCAGAGCCCCGAGGAAGGGCAGCAGCTGCTGGCTCTCCTGGGCTGGCAGCAGAGAGGCTACGCTGGCATCACTGACAGACTTTGTTTTAAAGAGCAGATGCTTGTGTAGCAATAACTGGGTATTCCTMAGTCCTGGGAATAAAGCAAAGAGGCTCAGTCAGTCCTTACTGCTAATGCCAGAAGAGGAGAGGGAAAAAAGAGAAAAAGAAAAGGAAAGCATGAAATAAAGCAGCCCCTGAATCTGTAGCAGGTGYCCCTGAGGGGCGGAATTGCCTTCCTCCTGCTAGCAGCTGCAGCCCAAGCAGGCCCCATAATCACGGGTGCTGTGAGAACCACAGGCTGCAGCAGGAGGCCCCAGGAACAAGCTCTGCCCTCACCCCAGGACACCAAGTATCCACCTCCAATTAGGTATGGAGCCTCTCTTCCCAGCCCAGCACTGTCCTGCGGACTCGGCACTCCAAGATGATCCTGGAAACACCGTCGCTGAGGACACATCTCCGGCTCAGAGCCCTCCTGACCTCGGAGCTGCTTTATCTGACAAACCTGGAGGAAGCAACTTGTGTTTTTCACTCATACCAGAGTATTCCCACCTGGGCATCTTTGTAAGCACTTGTGCTTTCAGGCATGCTCCTTCTTGGAAATAAAAAGCTTTTGCACATCAATAGAACTGAAAGAAATTTCCCATCTGAAGCTGAACTTTAAATTTATGGATGTACTTTGCTTCAGCTTCCATGTTTCAATTAGTTTCTGCTTTTAATAAATGATATTCAGAATGATCATTTCACAAAACATTTGAGATTGTAACATTCCACCCCCCAATTAAAAGCTAAGAAGCAATAATCCAATTGACCCGAAGTTGTGTTTTCTTCTCAAAATGTCCCTGTATTCAGATTTTCAGGCAAACAGGTTTCTAGTAACGTGATCCATGAGGCAAAAGAAATTTTCTGGACAACTCTTACAAGATTATCTTCACATTTCATGGCTTGCTGGCTTTCAATCTGAATTTCTCTCATTTTGGAAAAATCTGTTTGATGTAAAAAAAAAGGAGAGGAAAAAAAMGGAAGTTCTCATCCTTGCTTTTTGAAGGGGAAAAAAAAAACCAAGAAGAAATAAAAGAGCAAGTAAAATTAACAATTTCTCGAGTGCTCTTCCTGCTTTTCAAACGTGCAAGGCTCATTTAAGAAGCAACAAAGCCTGGTGGGGATACAGGCACGTTTCCCTGGCTGCTGTTASGGGAAGATGACTCGGAGACCTCCTCGGGAAGGGCTGCTCCGCTCACGGAGGGCACCCAGGAAACAGGACCACGGCGAGAAGCAGAGCAGACAGCCGGGGCTCCCCGCCACGACTGAGAGTCTCTTCGTTGGAGTCATCCTAACTGTGCAGCCCGGCCAGAGCAGGGAGCTCCATCCTGCAAGGTGCTGAGCACCCTCGGCCAGGACTGTGGGGAACAGCAAAGCTGGGCGTGAAATTAAAGGGCAGCATAAGCGGGTTCCTAGGAAGAAGTAGCTGGGTCCAGCGCATTGCGGAGCGCAGGAATTTGCAGCCGCAGGAACACAAGTGAGACAAACAATGTTGACTGGCTTCCCAAGCGAGGTCGGAAAATTTTATGACTGCAAATAACACTGGCGGTCGCGTAAGCCAAGGGGAAAAAATAGGGGTAATGAAACCTCCTGCTTCAAGGCATGGGCCAGTGGCCTCTAGGGATGAGGGAGGAATTTTTCCTCCCGTGCRCAGCATTGCTCAAGTGGCTGGTGCATTCTGCAGGGGTTTCACCATCTCCCGAAATACTAGGCATTGGCTGTTGATGGAAAAAGAAGATACCACAGCAGAGCAGCCACAAGGACATATGACATCAAATAAGCCGGGCAGCAACACTGCCATGGGGAGAAAGGGACATGGGAAGAACATCCAGCCCTGGATTCCTAAGGATTCAGCAGGGATGCTCTCCACGAACTGGATTTAAATACAYCAGACACAGAGGGAAAAAGAACACAGGCCAAACCATGCTGTGTCTCTGAGCTGGTGCAGCCTGTTCAGCTCTGCTGTACTCACCAGGCAAATAATCCAGCTTTGGAACGGGCTTTAGATTTCCAAATTTGGTGGCCAAAGCCCCCCACTTTGTGTGCAGAGCATCCCCGTCCCACAGCATTTTGGGCATCCAGCTCCTGAGGGATCTCCCAGCGTGGCAGATTTCCCCACAGGGCCACCACCGTTGGCTCCGTCACTCCTCAGTCCTGGCTGAGCAGTTATATTCTCTTGCTTCCTTGCTTGGGGATGAGCCTGCGGAGGGGAATGAATTGCATCGGGAAAATAGGGTCAACTGTTGTGGAGATTTCCCGGGAATCCCAGTTCCTCTGGGAAAACAGGGCACGTGGCAGGAGACAGAAGAGCCGCAGGAGGCTTCGCTGCTGTCATTCACCTGCACCGCTCAGCATGGGTATTATTTTTCTTGCCAGTAATTAATTTCAGTGTATTATTAATTGTAATAACCAGCAATTTCTAATGAATACGCTGAGCCTCATCAAAATCCCGGCACCTGACTGGCACCGTTAAAGTAACTGTAGTTTTCCCGGCTCAACAGGCTCGGGCCCTGCGYGTCCTTCCAGTCGGATCTGCGGGCGCTTGACATCGGGGAGGAGCCGGACAACTGCAGCGCTCGCCTGCAGCTCGGGGGCTCTGCCGCAGCTTCGCTCCTTGGCTTTGAGGGAAATTCTCCTTGTGAGCAATGCATCCAGAGAGGACATCACCCCGATCCTGCACCAGGGCATTTCGGGGTGAGCACGTTGGAAATCTAGGGGCAATGGGCTGTTTAGGGAACAGGATCGACATGACACTCTCTGCTGATGGAAATAGGTAGTAGGTGCTAAAAATACCTCCAAAAACCCACCCAAGTCAAGTTCTAGGCGTTCAGCTGGTTTAAGGCAGCCTAGCTCATTTGTCATGTCAGGAGACAAGAGCCCTAATTCCGCGTTTAAGGCCAGACACACGGTGACAACCAGCCTCAGCATTTGTCACTTCCTCCGCACACCTTTGCCAGCTAKAAGCCAAGCAAGGGATTGCTCCATGCGCCATTAATCTCACCCTTCTCACAAGTATGTAATTATCAAACGTAAAGAAGCAGATATTAATTACAGCGTGAATACCTTAGTCACTGCGACCAAACAAAAGAAAATCCAAGAATTTTACCACTGRGGACAAATAGCTTTCAAATGAGAAGCAAAAAAATGCATGGAAATATTGATGTCATCCCACTGTGGTAGTATTCAGTTTGGGACGGGGATTATCTTCTGTCCCGAATCCCAGARCTGCTGGGATTTGTGGACGCTGCTACAACCACGGCTAATTTTCACCCTAAGTTACCTGTATCTTATTGCCAATGGAAAATAGTCACCATTCTAGCAAAATATCCCTGGAGAAGTCGGTAAAAGTATCAATCAAGGTTCTCCTCCATTTCCACCRTGTTCTTTAGAAGAACTTATTTAGAGATGAGTATCCAGAAGGAAAGCCCCAAAACATTTGAAAGGCCAACGTGCTCAGGGCAGGGGTAGGGACCTGCTGGGACACTTCCCTGGTCCCATGGGGTGAAGTGCAGAGCTGCAGCTCCGCGTTTGTTTGGCTCGGCGTCCGGACGGACGAGGTCCCCGACTGCTTGCGCTTGGCCACGTAAAGATGGCCYGAGATGTGGGCACTTATTTACTTAGTCACTTCCTTGCTCTGACACGATGGTGATTTATAAATCGTGCAAGTAGGCGCAACGTTATCACACAGTAATGTTTTCTAATGAAGATTTCTGGTGCGGGCCTATGACCTAATAAAATGGTGTAGCACACCCGGTGAATCTCGGGATCTCTTGTTGGCRTAACCTTCATCCTGCCTGCGGAGTCTCCTCCCCTTTGTTTACGGCAGCTCTTCCTCGGAGCCGGCGCTGCCGAGATGGGGAGATCCCGCGTGCGGGGCCCGGCCGAGCCTCTTCTCCGSGCGCCGGACATCGGCAGCGGGAGACTCGCCCGCCTCGCGACTCATGCAGAGCCCCGGCGTCAACATTAAAGACATTTACATACATGTAAATTTGTGCCATTCGCTGTGCAAAAATATCCCATCTCTGAGATACGGGGAAATATGGTTCTGACTCAGAACTGATSCTATCTTTCCAGTCAAGATTAGAGTCAGCGTTGTGCAATCCAGTTTAACTCACAGTATCAGTCACTATGCAAACGCCGGCGTTTCACCCAGAGGTGTGGCCTTGCAGCCCTTGCAACAAACCCCGACCACAGCTTGCTCTTGCTCGCGATTTGCATCCAATAATATCGGAAAGTGCAGGCAATCTCTCAGGCCCCCTCCGGAAAGGAACCGATCATTTCTCACGAGACACTGAGTGACCTTCAATTATGGTGAAATTAGTGGGATCAAAAGGTTTTTAATGCCGGTGAGGAATCTATCCCTAAAGACAAAAAAAAAAGAAAAAAAAAAAGGTGAAAGCACTAAAAAAGAAAAAAAAAAAAGAAAGCTTTTTCCCACAGGAAACTTCCATCCGTGTTGTATTTTCCCTAGGGTCATTTCTGTATCTGTCACTAGAAATTACTGCTGTCAGCCGTAATGCATCAGCACGAGGCAGAGGGCTGGGTTCAGTGGTCTGTAAACTGTGCTTGCTTTTAACTTCACCTTAGCTCCAGTTAACGTATTTATTAGGCAATAAATCCAATTTTGTCCGAGGCAGAAAGGACACTGGAAAGAAATGCTCTCCGTGCTGTTTTCCTAAGAGGTTGCCCGATGTCTAAGCCAGGCTGAGAGAGACACTTSACTCGCATGAGGCTGAACCAAACCAAAAGTATCTAAGAGGGGAGCAAACATAAATGAACGTCAGAACCCCTCAAAACCCCGAAACAGCAGATTTCCTGCCTGCCTCGGCCCCAGCTCCCCAGAAACAAATGAAACAACCAGTGGCAAAAGAAACAAGCCTTAAACATTAAGCAAAACAGCCTTCTGCCAGTAAAAAGGCAGCGAGGAGGCTAATGGGACCAGTCTTGCCCTACAGACAGCTTCTGCCTCCTGATTGTAACGACCGTGCTTGCAAGCTGGGCATGTTTGATGGCAGCGACACTCGCCGCCGCGGCGAGCGCGGCGCTCCAAGCGAGGCCTTTGACACGGGGAACGGCCGGTAAYGCTTAGAAAGGCTGCTCGTGATTCWGTGTTTGCACAGGGGACAGAAAAGGTCTACATGGAAGTAGCAGGCAGGTAAATGTAYGAATCATTAGCGGTAATTAGAGCAACTGCCTTTATGATCTTCCTCTGTTATATTTGAGGCTGGCTTCACTTGATAACTACAGGTTTAGTCCGTGGAAAAGCCTCTTTCACACCAGAGCCCGTGACAAGCCCACGTCCTAGGCTGCAGACTAATGCAGCAAAGGGTCTGCAAAGGTTTGCAGAGCCCCGGGGAGGGACACGGTGACTCTCCTGCAGCTGGAACAGCTCTGATCTCCCAGGCCGGGACGTCGGGAGTCGCTCTGCTGTCTTGCACCTCGCTCTGCAGAGTGTGAACAAACACGAGCAGGTTTCAACGGCCGCATTTCTGTATCGGGGCAGAGCTTGCGGCAGAGTTCCAGCATTGCCTTTGTTTGTACAGACCTGTCACGAAAAATAATTAAAACACCGAGTTCTGGTTTCTCCCCCTAGCTCCTTTCAAGAAAGGTTAGAAATTCACCCACCCATGGAAAACATGGGGCCCTTTTTACAAAACTCCCCCCAGATTATGTTTGTCTGCCCGGCAGGACAGTCGATGCATCAGATTTCATTTCATTTTTCTCAAGACGTGACATTTTTGTTGGCTCAGGTAAGGGGAAGGTCTCCCGTGCTTTTCTAAGGATCTTTGCATGCATGAACACACCGCAGAGCAGACGAAGCCTCTTCCCTTCCCAGGTGGGACATCCCAGCCCATAAAGGTCCCATGGGGGCTACGTTCAGAGCAAACGTAGGATGTGAGTAGCCATGTGTTGTCCCTCAGGATGAGCCTTGCACAGTCTGGGATGATACGGGGTCAGGACTTGAGGTGGGAATGTCTAGGAGAAGACTGGTTGCCAGGTCGGGCTCCTTCCCTTTTCCTCATGAGTCTCATTTTTCATAAATTCACTCCAAGCTGGGAGGTGGTGGGAAACACACGTAGATCATGGACCTGCAGGCAGGAGGCGCTGACACGGCCAGTGGCAGTGGTGCCAGCAGCCGGTGGGAATTCCACGGTGTCCAGGTCAGCTGAGACCCGGGCCATTCCAAAAGGACATGTCCAGAAAATCCCTGCCTGCCCTAAGGAAGCAGGAAGAACAACTTCCAGCCGGGAAGGATGCAACGGCAGCTCCCCACGTGCCTTCAAACGGGCTGAGCAAGACTTGGTGCTCCACCGTTGCTCCACTGTCTTCACTGGATGCAGCGCCTGGAGAAACCAGCCCTTTCCTTTCACAAAGGAAGGAGATTTACCCTTTTGCCACATCTCTAAATAGCCTCCCCAACAGTCTCCTCTCCTCATTGCTCTTCTCCAAAATAGCCAAGGACTATGAGAGCTTTTGGAGGCCTAGTGGAGTCATCTGAGATTGATACTGCAGAAACTCTTGGTCTACCTGGAGGACATTCAGGGACATAAGCTGGATGGTGATAACCTAAGAGAGATCAGGAAACTGCCASGGAATTCTGGCAGTAGATGCTCCAGTTCAGAATCAGATAGGTTTGATCTGAACCCACTTTGAACTAAATTACAGCAGATCCATTGAGGATCATGTTAGTTCTCATTGAGTCTAACGGCGTTTAACTGGCTCACTTCTGATTCAGGCTTCTAAATTCTAAGACATTGCAAAGCAAGGCCTGGAAACATGATGCAAATGGAACAGTAAATGTTCTCCAACAGGAAGATGAACAAAAGCAATCCAAAATCAGTCTAGATTTTTTTAAGTCTTGTGGATTTTCAGAGTTAATATGTTGAAGATAGAGATGCCAGCTGGCAGTGCCTTGCTCACCACTGACTCAGTGAAGTGACCGGTACATAACGTGAGCACCACGTGCAGCAGCAGGGTGGAAACCAGGACTCCAGGCCCTGCTCTCCGGGGGCTTCTACGGCGTTGCTCAGGGGACAAATCCCCATTCTTGAGAAATGAAAGAAAGGAGCAGAAAAGAGAACACAAACCACRCACCAAAAGGGTCATCCCTTGCTCGAAGTAACACGAGATCCATGAGCGAAGGCCAGAAGGCCCCAAGGTTGATGCCCCATCCACTAGACCAGCCTGCCTCATTCTCCGTGGGTAGGATTAATGGGATGAACAGCCCCATTGCTTGGCTCTCCGGGCACTTCCGCCGTCTTGTCATGACCACAGTAGGATTTTAGCGGACCAAAGGCAATGCTGGCACCGGTGCTCCTCAAGCCTCGCTCAGCCGAGCATGTAGCTCTAGTGAGCCCTAAGAAGGGCCTGGGAGGGCCCTGTGTGGAGGCTCCACACTGCACTAGGTCTTCAGAAGAGCTTGTAGGGTGTTTTTCAGGGCCTAGGACCTCCCACCTTCAATCATTTACACTTCCAGCTCGGCTGCTAATCCAGCAACTTGTAAAATCACTGGAGAAGGTGCACACAGGCCAYCTTATTGCCAAAGGGACCGGGAACAGGGAGAAGTTCCCCCTCGGCCTTGGTGGTGCTGAAGCTCCCTGTTAACTGAACTCTTGAGCGATTTTTCTGTCCCTGGCCATTCCCAAATTGGTTCCTTACAACATCAAAACTGACTTTCTTTCAACTTATCTGATAGGGTTAGAAGCCAACAGCCCGGYGATGCCACCGTGTTGTGGGAGAGACTTTGATCGTCCAAAGTATGTTGAGCTTAACACGGCCTGGCCCACTGCTCCTGCTCTCCATAGGCGTTCCCGCGAGGGAGCCGGCGTGGAGAAGGGCAGCGGGAGTGGGAAGGACCTGGCGCCGTGTCACTGGGTGCTCCTYGAGGCTTTGCAGAGCAGGGACCCAGGGGCACTTGGTGCTTAKCCTCCCATCGCCCGGCTAAAGGAAGCAAAGGCCATCGGAAAGCGCGTTGCTTTCCAGGGAGCTTTCTGCAGGAACTGGCTTTCCCACCGCGGTTCTGAATGGAGAAATGAATAAAAGGCAGCAATAAAAACCCTGCCAAAGTTTCCACAGGGGCTGGGTGCTGAGATTCAGCTCCTTGCAKCACTGAGGCCCTGCACGAGCCTCCCTTGGGTGCTCCCACGTTGCCTGGCTCAAGGACCAGGGTGCAAATTCTAGGCTCAGCTTTTAAAGATCTGGTTTAGAGAGGCAATAAAGATAACAGCTGGAGTAGGAGACGCGCTGCTGACAAAATGCTACAACACTTCGATACCCAAAGCGGGGAGCTCAGAATTATCCTTTTCACATATTTCCTAAAGGGTCAGCCTTCCCAGTGCTGCTCCGGATCATGAAACACCTCGGCCAGCTGTTCCCTCTGGGAACAAGGCTCCGCTTCGCAGGTTACCTGGAGTGCCGGGGCGGAAGGAGCAGGGATGAGGGGACGCCGTGAGGAGGATCCTCATTACTTTTGGAAAGAGTTATAAAAAGCAGGCATGAAAGTGTGTCCTAAATACAAGGAYTGCGCTGATTGAGAGCTCCCCCGCTTCTATCTCTCGGGTAATCGCGAATACGCTTCTGCCGTGTCACTTCAAAGGCTCGGCACAGCTGGGAGGGTTCTCATCAAAGCTGCTGCATGTCTGGGGGAGGCTTCCCCCCCATGAATATACATCACTGGAGGCTCCTTTTCCCAGCTTTTCCCATGCCTGCYGCTGATTGATCCTCATTTCATTCAGATGAGCTCTTCCTCTCTGGATGGCTGAAGGGCAAGAGACAGCTCCCTGCGCAGCTTTCCCACTCGCCCGGGTGCCCCGCCGCGGATTTTCCTCCCGTTGCACTGGGGGAGGGCGGGAGGGAGCTGTTCAGACAAGAGATGGAGCCTTTAAATTAAATTCTTGTCATCTGCGGGCTGGGCCCGATAGCGGCGGGGGTGGGAAGCGCCTTCTCCCAGCGCCGGGACGCCGGCCAGGGCCTCCTGTGGCGTCGGCCAAGGGCCCCGGCTCCGCGCCGGCGGCACCCGGGGCTCGCGGGGGGCCCYGGCCGCTGGTGGCCGGCTGAGGCCAGCAGCACCCTCAGGACGCAGCCCCGCGAGGACGTGAGCAGGGAACGCTCGCTGAAATTGCTCAATTCYTCCTTTTTTTACAGCGAGGAGGGCGGGCCGGGAGCTTGGTGGCATCTCAAGCAGGTTGCACAAGGGCCCAGAGCCTCTCCGGAGCTCAGCCGGGAGCTCAGCCCTCCTGGAAAAGCTGCGCCTGATGCCACCTGCTCCCTGCACGTCCTTGGCTGGCGGCCAGGCCGAGCGCTCTGAGTCTCACCGTGGCGCTTCTGCTCTCCCTTCTCTCCCCGCGTGTCCCCTGGGAGCAAAACGAGCCCCGGAACCAGCAGGTCAGACAGTGCTGAGGCAATCGGGCACCCCCCGGCGCTGCTGCCAGAGCTGGCCCGTGCGAACGATGCGTCACTGCTGACTCTTGAAAACATTACGAATTTTCTATGCAATGAGCCATGGAAAAAAAAAAAAAACAGCCTCAGGGACTATCAGTGTCTGCCTGTCCAGAGATTCCCCYCCATCCAGGTGATTCCCACAACACACAGAGACCCTCTTGGCAGCAGCAGGGCAGTTTTGTCCAGCACCGTCCCGAGCGGAGCCGGCGCGGCAGCTCCCACCTCCTGAGCAGCCAGAGCCTGGAAACGCTGCGGGCAGCTCCGCGAGTCCCTCGAGGACACGYCCCCCTCGAGGGGACTCTGCCACCCCTGCGGTCTATGGATACCTAGGAATCCTGCCCTCCGGACTGTGACGGCCACTGGTGCCATGCGATGAGGATGGGGACAAGGACGTTCCTCCCGCAGACAGCGAGGGGATTTTCCCGCACCAGTCCCATGGACGGTTCGTGGCACCTGGAACGGTTTATCACTCCTTTCACCRGGGTGTGTGGCTGGATTTACTTTGACACAAGCCCCTTTCTGAATTGCAAGTTGGCAACAATGAWAGGGGAGAAGCCTTTAACGAGTTATCTGGTTAATTAACTTTTATGGCCCCGTATAGCTCTGGCATCCAAGCAGGGCGATGCAAAACATTGGGAGCACTCCAAGAAAGGCAGCCCTGGCAGCAGAAAGCTCCGCTGCTGCCCCCAGCGGCTGCGGGGGCATCGCATGCAACGGGCTCGGCCTGGCTGCGGGCAAATCCGGCCRGAATTGCGCCCTGCGCATCCCCAACACGTGGCTTTGGAAGCGGGCGGCCGCGCTGGCTCTGCGCTGTGCAGAGGAGGGTCACAGCCGGCTCCGTCCCGGAGCAACATCCTGGGCAGCAGGATGGGGGCTCCCCGGCCAGGACTCGGCCCCGAGAGGGCCCGGGCTGCCCCCACGAGCAGAACTTGCCCTGCGGACTGCGGCGGGCGGGCGGCCCTGTCGGAACACGCAGGGTCCCCGGCGCGTTTCCCACGCTGATCAGGCAGAGCAAGGGGTTTCGGGAGGCACGGTGCCCCCGGGACGTTCCTGTGTTTTTCTCTCTGCAGCTTGTGGGCTGCTTTACTCGGCGTGCACGGGAGTTTCGCCGTTCCTGCGTGTCCAGGCAAGCTCCGGGATGGCTTTGGGCAGGAACACAAAGGCCCTGGAAAGGGGAAGGGACCGGCTGCAAGCCAGGGAGAGAGGCAGTGGAAAAGGAGCTGCAGACTGGAGGGCCCCGAGCAGCATCCCGCACTCCCGGACACTGCCCGGAGGACACAAAGGGAAGGGACGGCCCCGGCCTCAGCTATGTCCTCTCCAACGTAATTTTGACTTGAAATGAGATTGATTTAACTTGCGACCTGCCAGGGTGCGATGGTCAGAGGAAACTGTGACACAAGTACAATCCCAGGCACCAGGCTCAGGGCTCTGGGGGGTTTCTGCCTTCCCTTAGCACCGAGGAGGAGGCTCCAAGCGCGGGCACCTCTCAAGCCGTGAGCCCGCGAGAAGACACCGCGCCAGCTACGGCCGCCCCGGACAGGCAGGGCTTGGATTCCTTTAAAACCCTGCCCCATAAGCAAAAATAAAGGTCATGAAATGATTTATAGCTCTTGTACGGGGAACATCTTATGTTTTTGTTTCTGCTTTTCAGACTCGGTTTAAACAAAAAAAAAAAAAAAAAAAAGAAGCCAGAGCCTTGCTCTTCTCTTCCCCTTGGTGACAGGCGGCCCAGATGCCTGTCTGGGTCAAGGGGACACTGCATTTTATTTTATCACCCAGCACTGCTAAACTCTGCAGTCTTTTTAACCTCTACATTCCCAACAGCAGGGGTCTTTCCTATGCTCATCCCACTGCTTCCACCCATCTGCTCTCCTAAAGCTTCCAGAAGAATTCTGCTCTTCCTAAACCTTCCAGAACCGGCTCCTGAAGCCAGAGACTCCCTGYGGCAGCCTGTGGGGCCGGGCAGAGCAAAAGGTAGGAAGAGAAAAAGCAGGGAAAGAGCAGTCCCTCGCTGTGCGGTGCCGGGAGCAGGAGACGGCGCTCCCGGCAGGAGCGGCCTCCGCGGCCTCCCTGCTCCGTGTCCTTCCAGCCAAGTCCCCCGGTGCCGTTGGAGGCCGGTTCTRTGCTCCACGCCCCTGCTGATCCCACCGAGCACAGGCCACGGGAGCGGCAAGGAAAGGGCGGCTTTTGTCCTATAGAAAACGTTCAAAAATCTTTCATCCAAAAACGGTGAGAGGAGATTTTCCAGTTTCCTCTGCCCACAGCCACGTAGGCCCCGCTGGGGCTGGGGGCGCTGGGCAGGGCAGAGGCGGCGGCGGTTTTGAGGAGCCGTGCCAGGTTTCGGGGCAGGCGAGAGCCGGGGGCTCGCGGTGACGAGCGCGGCTGCTGTGACAGGCAGCGACCCCTCGTGGCTCCGGCCCCCTGCCCGCCCGCTGCTCCCGGGACACGGTTTTCCCGGCGGGAAGACCCCGCAAGCAGCAACGAGGAGAACGGGCTGATTTAGAAGCCCTGGGTGCTCAAAGCAGAACCACCGGCGTGTTCCTAAGCGTCAACGCCACCCACCGACACAGAGCCCTCCGTGTGTCTGTGCAGAGCCGTAGCAGCTAGTGCTGATGTTCACTCGTATTTTGGGAGCGATGGCCAAGGACTGGTAGGTGCTAACTGAAGCAGCAGGAGCAACAAGCGCTGGCACCCACAGAAGCACCCACAGAAGCACCCACAGAAGCACCGGATTTATGCCACGTCCCCCCATTGCCACACATTGTGCCCAGCACAGATCCCGAGGCACAGCTCGGGAGCTGCTTAAAGTGGAGGCAGTTATATCACGTCTGATAAACCTTCTTAATGACATTATTTTTAAATCAAGAGCAATCCATCMATAATACTTAATTCCTTTGCTTCTCTCCAAGTCTATCTCAGGACTGCGTTCCACCAGCTATTATTTTTTATCATTGCTAGATTATTTTCAGGCTTTATTTGAGTTCTGTTACTATTTTACCTATTACAGGCGAATTCCCAAGGTGAGTTTGGAAGGAGGGGCCCCACGGGAGCGGCCAGCGCCGTGTTACGGGCGCCCTTGGCGCGCAGCCCACACCACAGGCGGGTTGTGCTACACAGGAGGGCGCAGTGCTGCAGCCTTCGCCAGCTTWGGGTTTCAACCCACGCCGGGGCTGCCCCAGGAAGCGCCGCTCTGCGCGTGCCCCGCTCGGTGCCGCGCAGCCCTCCCGGCGCCAGCGCGGCCTGGGGAAACGCTATGGAGAAAAGGTAGCAAGAAAGGGAGCGCCCCGGCGGGGTGGCAGCCTGCTGCGCGTCGGCATGCGCGCCTGGGCACCGCGGGCGCTGACGGCGCTGTGCGTCCTGCGGCACCTGGCAGGTAGGGYCCGCGCTCGCGCCCGGCTGCGGGCGCCGCGGCTCCGAGCGGCACCCGGCTTCCCGGGCGGGGAAAGGCTCCGCGAAGGAAGGGACCTTGAAACCCGGCTGTAGGACGTGTCTCGCCCAAGGCTGCGGGTTTGCATGCTTGTCCGTCATAAGCAAGGGGTGCTGGACGGAAGGAGCAGGCTGCACGCAGCAAACGTCCTTGTTTCCAACATCTATTTCTAGTCTTCAATGAATGAGCTGCTACGTGCCCAGTTTTGAAGCCAGCTGGGTCAAAAATAGGTGGTATCTCCCCAAAGCAAAGCCTCATCGTTCACATAATTTTACCTTTCAATCAGGTCACGCTCATCTTCCCACTCCTCAAAACGTTACRCTGTTATCGAAGGGCTTTGATATGATCTTGACGTGGATGCCAGGAGAAGGATCCCCGCCGGACGTGACCTACACGGTGAGATGTGAGAGGTAAGTGCTCAGAGTAAGAAAACGGAGCATGGGGCATGATTATTAATTAATGTCACCATCATTAGTGATCTGGCTGCATCCCTTTGCCAAACCCAATCCCCATCTGTCTGGGAAGCCATTTGCTCTCGAAATTGGGGGCAGATTTGGTGCCATCCTACAAAATACCTTCATTTCTTGCTCTAGAGGTTATAACTAAAGTGTTTGTTCATTATTGTATGGGGGGGGTTTCCTCTTTTAGCCAGGATCGCATGGGCAAATGGATAAAGGTCCCTCACTGCAAAAACATTCCTAGCACATCCTGCAACCTGACCTGTGCGCTTCCAGACTTCTTCATTAAATTCCGTGCTCGAGTCAAAGCCACTGTCGGAGGGCTCCAGTCGCCATGGGTGGAATCGGAGTTCAGGGAATACCACCTGGATGGTGAGCGCTTGCAAGTTTACAGGTTCTTAAGGAAAAGTCTTCCTGAAAGCTGTGTTTTTAGCAAGAGCGAGGCTGCMGAGCACTGCGAGCAAGGCGGCTGCTCTCAGCCACCAGATCAGACACGGGGTGATGTGGTCGCCCATGAGGCTTCTGTCCCCCTGCTTTGCAGGATCAGGGACATAGCTCTTCATTTTAAACACAACTGTAGATCCTCATTGTAATGCATTAGCCCTCTTCTGTATTATATATATGATTTGTTTCTCATGGAAATGCACATGGAGAAGACCCGGAGAGGCTTTGCCATTGAGTGTAAAAGATGCCCAGGGGCTCTGTGAAAGGGCAGCAGAAGCTGCACCCCGCACRGGGCCATCAGGGACTAACTGAGCCTGCTTTAAACAAGACACCCCTGGCACTAGGAGAAACAAAAAGGYTGCACTGGGCTGAGGTTTCCCCCAGATTAATACCTTGGGAAGCATCCGTGTTATTTTCCAAACCCCAGGCAAAGGAAAGCGCTGCTTTTGGGGAACTAACACCAAATAAGCACCGTCTGCTCTCCTGCTTCCAGTGGAGCTGGCTCCCCCCGGGCTTGACGTGAGTGTCCGGGAGACCCTCCTTCTTGTGAACGCCTCCTTCCCTCTGGCCACCTGCGTGGAGACTTTCCACTGGATGTACGACTTGGACCTTTGGGAAGCTGGGTCGGAAAAGAAGGTCAGTAGACGTGGCACTTCCCGAGATGCAGCCCTGGGCATCTTGGGGCAAGGAGGGACTGAATTTAGGGGCTGGTTGGTTGAGACTTGTGGGGACAGAGCTGTCCAGGTATTGAAAGGCTCTTCATTCCAACTCCTTGTTCTCCTTGCTTCCAAACAGAAGCGATATGAAAATATTTTTAGAAAGAATACGCTGAAACTCGACACGACTGCGCTCAGCGGCAATTACTGCCTGAGTGCCAGGTCTTCCTTCCAGAGCATTGACTTCAAGCACAGCAAGTTCTCGCAGCCTGTGTGTGTGCTCCTGAACCACAGAGGTACCCAGCAAGAGGGGGGTGAGCCATCAAATCCACGGCATGCCAGAGATTCCCAACAAAATCAGCTTTAGAGCCCAAAAAAAAAAAAAAAAAAAAAAAAAGTTTAAAAGATTGGCTGGGTTTTGTAGTGAAAGGTGCCTGCTTTCTTATTTTCATTAAAAAAATCCAACCCTGAAATACTTCCTAAATATTTCCTAAAAAAATCATGAAAAAAAACATACTCCAGCTCCACTTTCACTCCATTTCTTCAGAATATTCAATTCTGACTTTCACTTCTGACTCTGATTCCCAGGCAATTCCGTTATCCTTCCTTTACGTTGACAAAGTGAGGATCTGGAGCCCATCACCTTGTGAGATTTCTGAAAGAAAAGCTGAATGCAGGAGCCTCAAAGTGGCAAAAAATACAGCGCCTGCTGGGGGTTTTTTGATGGTTTTTGTTTCTTTTTCGCAGCAGCAGGGTGGAAGTTCCCATTTCTGKCCATGACGCCTGCATTTGTCCTCCCCATCCTTCTCACGGGCGTCCTCATCACATGTCTGCTGAAGCAGGGTGCAGGACCATCAAAGACACCTCCTGCTTTGGTATGGCCCGAATTGTGGGATCCCCTCCTAACTGCAGGTCTTGGTGATTTGCAGAGGGGAGCCAGGGAGCAGTGGGGAGAAGTCCCCGCAGAAGAGAGCTCCGTTTCTGGCATGTCCCTTTTCTCTGATTCTCTGATTCGCTTCTCCTTCCCGGCAGGATTTCTCCCATTTCACTGGAGCTGCTGGAACAGCCTTTCAGTGCGAGCTCAGCGAGGAGGAGCTCCCTGGGGAGCTGATCTGCACGGAGAGGCCAGTATCCCAAGGGAGCACCACCAGAACCAGGGCAAGGAGCAACCTGCCATGGAGGGTTTCTTTCCTCTCATCATCATCAGAAGAGGAGGAGGAGGAAGAGGAGGGAGACAGTGGTACTTTCATCCACTACACTAAAATGTCCAAGTTCCCAAGGAAAAGTCCCAAGCAGCAGCTGTCCAGAACAGCTCAGGGGGAAAGCAGCTCGGACTCTGGATCTGGAGGACYCTGTGTAGACGACAGATCTGTGCTTGACCTAACGTCCTTGGGTTTCTCTTTCCTTCCAACGGGAAAGGAGGAGGTGTACACCGCGGGATGCCAAGGAAGCGCAAACACCTCCCTCTTCTGCAGGCCCTCTTTGGGAAGYGTGTGCCTCGACGACGGGAGCCATCCAGGTCCCGGGGGACCAGGACACGGTGAYAGAGACAGGGCTGAACACGTGGAAACGAGCCCTCAAACGCTGACGGAGGAACKTGGTGTCAAACCTCAGCCTGCCGAGCAGTTCCCGCATGGGAAGGACCATCACTTCAGTGAGCGGCAGCCGAAGCGAAGCGCTGGCGGGGCCGGCCTGGGCACCAAGGATCCGCAGCTCGGCGAGGGGCCGCACGAGGAGCAGCTCATTTGCCTTCGGACACTGCAGGTGGCGGAGGACGAGGGCATCGCGAGTGACTGTGACAGCGATAGTTTCACGGAAGGGACGCCTCCCGCATGCACTGCGCTGAGCRATGCGGGTGGGACTTCAAATGTGGRGGAAAACTATGGTCAAAAGCTTCAATTGAAAGGTGCTCAGCACATACATTACATGGCGAGGAGCTAGAGCGCAGCAGCCRTTCCCTGGCACGCACAGAAAATGCACTTATTTATGTTTTTTATATAAATAGAGTTATTGGCGCTGAACTTGCCCTGCTCTGAGAGCTGCAGGTATGGAGAGGCAATAMTATTTTGATAGATAACTGTGTGTGTGTTTGTGTGTGTTCCTGTTTGCCCCAAGCGGCACCGGGTCCCCGCAGCTCCCCTGGGAGCATTTCGGAGCACAAGTGCGGGCTTCCCATGTCCCTGCCGGGGTTTGAGGGAGCCCTTCAAACCCAACCGCGCCGAGAGCTCTCTCTTTGCGTCACCTGTGGAGGTTTTCCCTGAAAGACCAGGAGTGTGACCATCTCTCTGAGCTAAACCTCAAAGCACAAGTGCCAAACCACCCAACAGAGAGGACAAGAGAGATGGGGCCTCTCTCCACTGGGTGATATTGACTTTTTCAGTGTATTTTTCGTTTGCATTCTGTGTCTGACAGGAACATAATCTTCTATTTTATTGCAAGGAAAGGACATGAAAAAAAGCAAGGCTTAAGCAAAGAGCAGCAGACTTGCTGCATTCATAGAGGTTTCTGCTGGAGGAGGGAAGGGTATTGCAGAACAAATTAACGCTCACGTTTTCAGAGAATCAGGAGAGCCAGACCAGAAAGATCTCTCGCTTGTCCGCCCAGGGGTCCCCTGGAACACGCTGTCTTGGAATCCTTGCTCTTCATTTAGAAAGATAAAGATCATCTAAATTCAATCACCGCCCATTTTCTTTGGCAATGAAGAACTCCCCACTAGGCTGTTGGTTACAGGAAGCTCCGGAGAGGTTGTGCAAGCTCTGCAGAGTCACTGAGCCACGTCAGGGCTCCGGGCCGGGCGCAGCGCTCCGGCCTGGCCGGGGGTGCCGAGGCAGCCGCTCCTGCCACCGCACCGCGACACGCTGCTTCAGCCACAGCAGTCAGCCTGTAACTCCCTCCTTAACACCCKGTAACGAGTGCCGCGGTGCTCAGCCCAGGGGAGGAACAGACACAACCCGCGGTTATTATATATGGATACGCACAAGGGCCGGGATCAGATCTCCTACATCCTCTGGTCAGCAGGTACTGCTGATATATGTGCTCCTGAGACAGGTTGGGGCTCCACACTGTAGGGGTTGGAATCCAGCTGCTGTGCTTCCAACTTGGAACCAGATGTGGAGAGGCGCTTAGCTTTCACTTCCAACCAAGGAAGGAAAAGGCTCTCCCTCTTCTGAGGAGAGCCCAAAAATGTGCCTGAAGGGCACCTTGAAAACCAAGAAAGCTGAGGGGGAGGAACCCCCTCTGTCTCTTTCTTGTTCAGCTTTACTGCCCCTTTTTACAGTACGTGATTCGCCCCGTAATGTCTTGCAGTATCAGCAGGCACTCATGTAAAGTGCAGGTCTACGGTCGCTCCTGGTGAGAGCAAGAAGGAAAGCAGGGGTGGTGGGTSCTCCCCATCCCCAAAGGCTCCCTCCTTCCCCCCAGCCATGGAGGCCCTGGCGCAGGAGGCACCTTGTGCTCCACCCAGCTGAGACCAGGGCCACCTCCCGGTCACCTGGCTCCCATCCACACTCGGCATGAATAGGAGAGCTTAAAAACCTCAGGGCCGTCTGACTTTCGGTTTAAGGAAAGCGCCAAAGGTGGTTTGTAAGTAAACAGGTGCGTGGTTGGCAGGAGCTATAAAACCAGCTCCATGCACAGCACTGGCCGCAACTTCTAGAGCTTTAACCAGTTCCCCAAGGAGAAGGGCAAGCCCCAAGCTGAGGAATGCAGGGAGGGCTCTCCTCTCTTCCAGCAGGAAGCTGGCGCCCGGCCCCGTCGCAGAAGCCAGGCTTTGCTCGGCCTCGGCGCGCACCTTGGAGCCGCGAGGTGCGTGCCGGCGGCGGGAGCGGCGCCCCGGCGCGCGGCGCCCGCCCGCTCTCACACATGCGCACGCGGCGGCGCGCCGGGAGCGCGGGCGGCTCCGCAGCCTGTTCCTGGGCAACGAAGCCAAGGGCGCCGCGCAAACAACAGCCTGGGTGCTTGGGAGAGGTGATTCACCTGAGCCCGGCAAGAACCGCCCGCTCCCCGTCCCGGCGCGCGTGCCTATTCATGAAGCAACTCCTGCTCCTCTGCGCCGTGTCTTCGGTGGTCGGTAAGTCCTGCCTTCTCTTTTTCCCATCGCTGGTCACGGTGCTGGTTGTTTCTCTTGGCGGCTGTAGCATGAGAGGTGCTTYGGTCACGACGGCTCCAACAAAACCGGGAGAACAAGCCGCGCTCCGAGCTCGTTCGTTCGAGCTCGCTCTGCTCCGTTGAGCTCTCCTTTCAATAGTTTCAAGTGTCATCGTTGCTCTACTGATTGGTAGAGAGAAGTTTCCTCCAAGGTATTTGACAATCYGAATGCTACAGGAAAAAAGAGATATTCATTGACTTCAGGGGGCTGTGGATCGGTTGCCCTGTGTCCTAAACGGAAAGGCATGTRAATACATTAACAACCCTGGTTTTAAAAGCTGCAAACACATAATGTCTTCCTAAAAGGCACTTAATCCTGCCCCCAATGCAGCTAAGTCATTCCTGGGTGAATCAAAGATAAACATGCCCTGTTTCCCAGTGCCAGTTTTGCTGGTCACTCATCTGCCTCTGCCACGGGGCAGTTTGGTTTTCAGCCCTTGCTGCTCTGTTCATGTCTCTGCTCTTACGCGGTAGAGGAAGGTGCCCAAGGRAAATTAAGAAACAGAGGGACTTCCATGCTGTGAAATATCCTGGTTCTTCCCTGCCCACGCTGGCTGCGTTTGTGTCAGCGCTGCTTTGCATAGCCGTGTTTTGGAATGGGAAAGTGGCGGAAGATGGAGATTTCCCGTTTCTGATATGGTCTGGGTACTCTGGGCCCCATTCGGTGCCTGGAAAGGAACAAGGACTGCTGCCTTCTTTTTAGTGACCGCCGAATTTCTGCTGAAATTCTTATCGGGAAGATTTTGATAAGCTCTGTATGGGGAAGGCAACTGTTAAACTACAGCTGAGGTCAGGACAAAACGTGGGCTAGACTCCAGCCCATTTTTGTGTTGCTTCCCTGCCCTAATGCCCTGAAACACAAGGCTGAAAACGGGGTTTATGCCTGTCTGCCCAAATCTCCCCTTGCACAGCCCTGTGGTTTGAGCTGGGGACATTCCAGTGAGCTATRGAAGCAGTTGGAAAGCTTAAGGAGGGGAGGATTCAGGAGCTGGTGGGTTTTAGTCCCCGCTCTACCACAAGTGGCCAATGAGACCTTGTCCAAATCGCCCTCATTTTGCTCCTCAGTTTATCAATATCACAAGCCGAGAGCTGGGAGCAATGTAGAACTAATACATGTTGGAGGAGGGGGCTGTAGTGCTAATTTACACAGCTCATCCCCTCTGCAGGTCACTTCCCGAGTTAGAGGGTTTTACGGATCAGCCTCGAGGAGTGTCGTGCTGCGTCTTCCTCCTTGTAGGGAGCCAGGAGCCTCCAGGAGTTTCTCCAGGGCCCGCTCGGGTCATTTGCTGCAAACAGGTCTTGGCGAAGCTCTGTGCAGACCGGGCACACGTTTTGGGGAGGGAGGTGACTTGGTCCTTGCCCAAGGCCGGCCGTGTCCCCGTGCAGAGGCACCCAGAGCGCAGGGAGCTGCGGGCACCGCGTCTGCCGCCGCCCCGGCACTCCCGGATCAGAGTCCAGGCCGCAGCCCTCGTGACCCTGCTCTCGCCGGGCGGCCTTTCTCCCATAAAACTTGGCACACAAATGGTTCACGGCACTCACAGCTGCAACGATGTGCCCTGATCTCAGCACCCAGCTTCCCCGGCGGGGCAGAAAACAGACAGATAGTGTGTGGGCACGGACGCAGCCTTGGAACCGAGCGCTCCCGTTCGCCTCCCAGCACCTAACTGCTTTGCAGGCAATGTCGTCAGGGAGTCCTGGCCTCTTCTCCTGGCTTTAAAGCTTCCTGCTGTCATTTCTGTGCCCCGAGCCTGGCGCTTGCCGGGCCTGCGCTGCGCCGTTTGTGCTGCCGTCCCGCGCACAGGTCCCGTCCCGCTGCGCCCAGCGCTGCCGCGGCAGCGTCTGCGTCTTCACACGAGCCGCTTTGCTCCCCCAGGGACCGTCGCCGCAGAGAGATCGTCCTGTGTGAAGCATGCAGCGTTTTCCTCCGTGAACTTCGAGAACATCCTCGTATGGGAAACGGAGGCGGATGTCCCTCCCGGCACCGCTTTCGATGTCCAGTACAAACAGTACGTGGCGTTTGCTGCTTTCTGGAGCTCCGCGGCGTGGGCCACGGACCCCGAGCACCCTCCTCTCACACGTTACCTGCCCTTCCCCGATGCAGCGGCCACGCAGATGCCCTCAGACAGCAGGCGGTTACGGGCTCTAACGCAGGGGAAGGTTTTGGGGTTTCCCATCCCAACCACTCACTAACAGCAGCAAGGAATGTGAAAATGAGCCAGGGTCGGCCCCACTGCCCGTGCGGGTCGTTGCGGGGAGGGACTCTGCRGGACCTGCTCTGCTCAACGGCCTCAACGCTCTTGTCTTTCCCCCTCTCAGGTATGGCGAGAAAGCGTGGCTCAACAAGCGCGAGTGCCAGGGCATCACGCGGCCCTCCTGCAACCTCACGCGCGAGACCGACAACGTRGCCGAGCACTTCTACGCCCGCGTGCGGGCCCGCGCGCCCGGCGCCTGCTCCGCGCACTGGGTGCCCTCGCAGCGCTTCGAGCCCCGCACGGAGAGTAAGCGGCGCCCGAGCCCCGYGCGGGGCTGCTCCCGCTGCGCGCCGGGGCCACGGGGACGCCCGCCAACGGGGCCTGCTACCGGGCAAGGAGGCGGGCGACGCTCCCTGAGCTTGAGGCCCAAGTAGGGTTAGAGGGGAAGAGGCCCCGTGTCCCTAAGAGCCTCTTGAGGCTGAAGGGAGGCCGAAGGTCCTCGCAAGAGACGGGCTGGGCAGCCTAGGGAGAGCCACGGACACAAAGATGCTTTTACAGCAAATGCAGAGTCACCCTTTGCGGTTTGCTTTCCTCAGGCTTTGTAGGATTGCTATATGAACATAAGKAGCCCAAAATGATTACTATATGAGCATAAGATCAGCGTGTAAACAATCATGTAAAACATGGAAGGCAATCTTGTTAAGCAGTCACAGCATGCTGCAAAAGCTGCATGCAGTGCGGTCAGGCTGCAGGGTCAGTGTCAGCCTGCAGGTGCAGGAGCATCCCGTGACATTTCAGCCTTAATTCTTAATTCAGCCTTAATTTAACCACTGCCACTCCTCTTTCTTTTTTGCTAGCTCTCATTGGAGCCCCAGAAGTGGAGTATATCCCTAACATACGCTCCATAAAGTTTCTTATACAGCCCCCTTACACCCCGCTGAGAGGTGAGGACAACCGCCAGCTCACCGTCGAGGACATTTACAGCAAATTTGGTGCTGTTAACTATCACTTAACAATATTCAACCAAAGGACACACCAAAAGGTAAAGCTCCACCTCAGGCCACTAACCACTTGGTAAATGTTTGTCTTACACAAATGTTTGGGTAAGATGGAGAAGCCATCGGAGCTGGTTAAAGGCGGGTGTGATTTCTGCTCTGCGAGGGAAACTCGCTGCCTTGGACTTTCGTAGACAGCAGGAACTTCGTGTGTTTTTCGGAGCACTGCGTAGGGAGCAAGAAGTAAAACTGACAGATCCGAGAAAAGAAACTCACTTAAGTAGTACCAGGGAACTGGTATAAAAATAAATGCAACAGTGGAAAGCAAATTATAGACTTAGAATTCATGCATACTAGAATTCATGCTTACTAGAGTCCTGTAATGCRTTATTAACAAATAACATTTTATGATGGATTTTTCAATCTGAGTTGAAGTAATTGCGTAAATTCAATCTTTCTAAAATACAGAACTTGTGTTTACTTTCAATAGTGGACAAAGAATGAGCACAACAAAGAATTCGAAGTTTCCAGTTTGGACCCGGACACCGAGTATAACGGCACGGTGCACATCAGCCTCCTGGAGAGGAGCAGCCAGGTTCGAGTGTTTTGGGTTCGCACTTTAGCAGGTGAGGCTCCTAACTCCGCTCCCCTGCGGTCCCGCTGGCACACAGGCTGCACAAGGGACCAATTTTCAGCTGTTATAAAATAACATCGYTTTTGGTGAAGCAGCACCAACTTTCCTCATTTAAAAGAGTCTGTAATGCCCTTTAGACAATGCCACACATTTTTTCCAGTCCAACTTTCTGAAGCAAYGTTTTCTCCCTGTTTTCTCCTCCTCTAACCAGATACCACCTGGCTTCTCTACTGTTTGGTGGCGCTCGCGTTCGCCGCGGGACTGGTGTTTGCCACAATCAGCTACATGATCTATAAGTACATCAAGCAACGCAGTGCACAGCCCATGGCCTTGGTAAGTGCTCCTGAGCCTTTGTAGCAAATCCTGAAGCGAGCCTTTAAAGTCAGACTTCGCCTTYGCCATTCACGTTTGTCTATCTGCTTTGACAGGATTTCAGAGGGATTTCACCCTTCCAGCCTCTTACGCTGACAGTGGAGCATATTATAAAGCCCATTAATTTATCCAAAGCTGCGCTTTTCGCCCCTGAAGTGCAGTCGCCGCAGCTCAGCCCGCACTGGGACAAGGCGCTGGATGCACAAGGCTCTTCTCGCGCACCAGAACCTCCCTATCAGCAGCAGGCCGAGGTGGCGGCGCTGCCGCCGGCCGCGCGGCCCCCCTGCTCGCCRGGCGCCTGCCCTCCCGCGTACGCCCCGCAAACGGCTCCGCGGAGCGAGCCCGGTGCCACGCGCGGCCCCCCGCTGCCCCTCAGCTACGGCGTGTGCGGGGAGGGCGCCGGGCAGCCCGGCCAGGGGAAGCTGCAGCCAAACCAGGCACCAGCGGAGGTTTATCTTGTTGGCGGAAAGTTCCTACTCCAGAGTCCGGGCATAAACGGGAGCCACTGGAATTACAAAGAGCAGAGGCCAGGGGTGTCCGGATGGGAGTGCGGCGAGGCGGGAGCCTCTGTTCTCTCGCAGGAGAGCCCTGTGCCAACACATCAGCCCGGGGCGGTGCCGAGCACAGCGCATGGACCCCAGCCCTTGGGGGGCTGCTGCAGACACCAGGGCGCAGAACCGCTGCTCTCGCTGCCATCGCTGCCGTCACTGCCATTGCTGCCGTCGCTGCAAGTCCCTGCTCCCGAGGAGGGACCCCTGCCATCTCTCTCCACAGGTTTCCTCCTCTCAGTCTTTACCAGTAACTGCCTCCCTGAAGAGCGCGACACAGAGTGGTGGAGGTCACTGCATTCACTGCCACGTCCCGAAAATAAACTGTGCTTCCCAGAGACTCAAGGAACAGAGCTGCTGACAGCAGCCGAGGAGCTGAACTGCACAGAACTGAGTAACGCTGCGTCCCAGGACGCTGGCTCAGACCAGGACAGTTGCGTCCCCTTCACTATGTGGTTCAAAGATATAGATCTAAAGGTTCAGTGGGAGCACRGTATGGATGAGAACACAGGCGTTTATTAGGAGAACATCGTGATATTAAAATCCAGATGCTATTTACTTGCATGAAATACCCTGCAAACAGCACAATGGGAATAAACCGAGCAGATCATGGATGTGTTATAACCTGGTGCTGAGTGGTCACACTGTTTGTGCTATAGTTATATTATGGACATAGTTATATTTGCTAATATCACTGATGGAAAACTGTAATGCTTTATCTTTCCAGTTATAATAAGTCTTTATTCCTTGGATTTTCTTCAAATAGATTGCAAACTRTATTATTTCAAAACCCTAACTTAGGACTCAGGTTCAAATTCCAAATTCAGTATCCTGAGAATGTGGGAAAGTTCAAAACAGAAGCAACTTCCCCTCTTTATCAGCGCCAAGGTTCCAGGTTCAAAATCTATTCAAAAATTGCATTGTGCTGTACCCATGGACATGATTCTTGCAAGCAAGAGGCTGGTTTCATGGCAGGGATTTTGCCCTTAGGGCCCTCATTGAACATAGCTGTGCTCTGTGCCCCCATGCCGCCCCGCTGGGCGCCTCTTGGGGAGCCGGGGCAGCTCGGCCTGGGCTCCTCGCAGGCAGCACTCGGGTTATTTCACGCTAAGCCGGCTGCTCGGTGGGCAGCGGCCTTCAGGGGCCTTGGTTCAGCCCTGCAATGCTTATACGCRGGGTAGTCTGTGAGGGAGGCTAGGGAATCTTGAGCTTCCTCCTCGCGCYTCGAGGCTGCCGAGCTGCATCTGCATCGGGGAGAATGGCCCCAACTGTAGAGCCCCCCTCTGCTCCTCCCAGTGCTGGAGGGACCCCGGCCGGTGCCATCCGAGCGGCGGCTCCCTCAGCACGGGGCCCACCAAAGGCAGGACACGTGGCACCTCGGGGCCCGGGGGATTGTTATCCGGGACTCAGAGCAGAGCTCAGCCTCTTCATTGGCTTCTGTGGRTTAAAAAGTCTCACGGTGTCAGGTTTAAAGGAGAATGGAAACCACACAGAGGCGGCCGCGACGCTGTGAGGGGGGCCCTGCCCCGTCGGCGCTTTCGCAGAAAAGCTGAACAGAAACAAGAAGGGCTGCCCTCCCCAGGCAGCTGAGGCTACAGCTGGAATTCCAGCTGCTTCGCTGCCGTTTTGCCAATAAACTCTGATATTAGAAGGGAAGTGGTTTCTTCCACCAAGGGAGGGGTGCAGATGAGCCGTGTGAAGGAGCGGGAGCTGCCACACTGTGCTGTAGTTGGCGACAGCAGTTCTGTTAGGACTCATGCTGCCTGGAGATGTCAGTTAGATGCCCTGCTGAGCCCCTCTCTCAAAAAAAGGCAGAAGGAAATAAGAATGGAAGACGTGTTTCTTTTCCTGGGATCATCAGTGATAAAGTGACTGCCCTAAAAAGCAAAGCAAAGTTGTATGAATGTGACACGCAGATCATATACTGCAACATTAAAGGAATAGTCCTAGCGGTGTCCTATGTGATAGGAAAAGGTTCAGCCCCTAGTTCTGGAAGAAATAATAGACAAAGCTCCATGCTCAAGTTGCACGAGGCAGAAAGGTCCAAATGCCAGACGTGATGCCGAAGCTTTATGGAAAAGGACAGGGACGGTGTGAATACACGTGGTCGGGGCAGGAACCCCGAGGGAAGGCTTCCTCGTGGTGGCTTCCTTAGCGGCTCCTCTTGGTGCCACTCAACAGCCCAGGCAGTGTGGAAGGGCTCGTCTCGCGTATCCTGCACCCAGACTTGACCATCGGGAACAGCCCATACAGGAACGTTGCAGTGGCCRAATCTGCAGCAGCCAAGTTGTGGTGTCGCCCAGGAAGAGCCAAGACCCCCGGGGTAACGTTCTGCTCCGGCAGCGCCCCCCGAGGAGAAGCTGCATTTCCAGGCAGTGATGCCGGTTCCTGCATTCGGAGTTGCCTGCAGGCTGCATATCTTGTGTCAACAGCATTCCCAGTGACGCTACTCAGGGAATAATCAAGTGCCACCATGTCACTGTTTTGGCTCTTGTTGTGAAACAGAACCCACTGCACGGTCAGCGTGGGCAGCACAGTGTGGAAGGGAAAGGGGCCTAACGACAGCATTAAGACACTGCAAAATACCCATTTGCTATTTAGCAGCCTTCTCAAATCCTTCTGTTGCCCGGCTGAACAACTACAGCCCTTTGCCAGAGGGGATGATCCTGTCACAGCCCTTAAAACATGTGTCACCTCGGTGTCCTAGGGGAGGGACGGGGGCTGAGGTGTGAAAACCTGGCACCCGCGCGCACGCAGGTGCCGCAAGGTGCCGAGAGGCACACGGAGAAATGCTGAGCTCCCTGCCAGGCCCCTCGGCTCCTTTTAGCCCCGCATCCCTTCGAGAGCCCACGCTGGTAGGAGCTGCCTCTGCCGCCGAGGCTGTGGCCCCGTCCGGGCGCYGTCTGCAGCCGCAGTAGCAGACAGGGATCCCCAAGGACGGGGAGACGCTCCGGGCCAAGCGGAGACTCCCCCCAGCTCATCCATCCCCCCATCCCGCTGCCCGCAGCTTCCTCGCTTTGCGTTATTAAATTGATAGCCGTATTTGCTTCAAAAGTGGAAAGCAGCTACGTTAACTACCTCACGTTAATTACCTCACGCTCCCGCCGCGCTGTTTGTCCTTTCAGACAAACAGCATCATCTCGACCCTGTTTCAAAGGTCTCCAGGTGCAAGCCGTCTGTATACAGCAAGCAATTATTTTATGTTTACCTCAGCTTTTCCAGATAAGGCTTTGATAGCCCTCGATAGTAGACAGCAGAAGCGCGTGGTGCCGAAGGCCGCGCTCATTCTCGGGCGGCGGCGGGCGCTGCGCGGGCCGCTCCAGCTGCCCGGGCCCGTCAGCGGCGGCGGCAGCTGCGGCCCCGCGGGCAGCGCCGCAGCCTTTGTCTCCTTTTGCAGCTAAATTTGGGGAGCTCGCGCTGGGCCGCTGCCCGCCCAGCTCCAGCCACGCTCCCCCTTTGCTTTGGCAGGGAAAGGAGGCCTCTTTGGAGGCAGCCACAGCCCTCTCGCCCAYGGAGCAACTGGAACGCTCCTCGTTCTGGAGACAGAACGAAGCAGTGCCAAGGAGCAGCTCTGAAAGCACACAGGATCCCGATAAACTCCCCCTCCTACCAGCTCTGCGTCACATTGGCCACAGGGCAGAGCTGCTAGCCATGGAGGGCACGATGCAGAGCAGAAGGGCACCAAGATCTGCAGCAGCCGGGGCCGGGGCCGTGCTGCAGCCTAGAGCTGCTCCTCGGTGCGTTTGCAGTGCCCGTACATATCTCCTTCTCTTCAAGTTAAGATGAATGAAGAAGGGCAGMACGATTCGGAAATACTTTGGTAGGAAGAAGGTGACAAAATGAAATTACTCCCGTAGGAGGGGACACTAAGTCGGGACTCTTCTTAAGAGAGAAGAGTTCTCTTATCATAAAGAGTTCAAAAAGGTGCTGGACGCATTAACAGGGACAGTACTATTAGTGACAAAAGCATCGTGTCCCTCAACGGCTACAGGCCGCTGTTGAGAGCCAGGACCCTGGGCTGAAGAGCCCTTCAGCTTGACCCGGGATGGGGATTTTAACCTCCAACATCTCCTTTTTCTCCCCTCTAGCTGCTCCGCGAGGTTCCTTTCTGACTCCTCGTCTAACAGATCTGCGGGCAGCTGGACATGGAATCCCGCCCGCTCCCGTGGCAGCCGCCCTTCATCCTCCTGCGGTGGGGAAGGCAGCACAGCCCGAGCCAGCCGAGCCGCGGAGCCGCCCTTCGCTCCCGAGCTAATTATACACTGACATAATTTGGCAGGAGTTGGCATTCACTAAAGAGATGTCAAAGTAAATGAATCCCACGGCACTATGCGCCCACGGCAGCGATACCTATGGGAGATTCCCGGGGGAGATTAAAACACTCGTAATTCATCACAGGTCCTTTGTGACCCTGAACGAGCAGAGCGAGCTCCAGCGTTGTTCTGCCTGAATTTTGGAGGCACCTGTCTTGCCTTATATCATTTGGCAATGGCATGAATTTGCCCGACCTCTGAGAGGTTGTGCTTTGTTACCACCGCAGCAAGCGGCTCCTCCAGCGTAAGCCCTGCGCGGTCTCCCCGTGCTCGCGGCGGTGACATGGTAGGATGCTATATTTAAGACACCAGGATGGGCACTCAACCATGGGGAACATTCTTTTGGGGACAGTCATTCTTGGTGTCATCCACAGGGAAAAGGAAACGCTCCTTTGTCCTTTATCTTGCCTGAGGACAGGCGCTGGCGCTGTGGGCTTCACGGGTGAGCTCTGTTTTCGGTAAGTAAACTGCTGCTTATATCAAAATGTTGTGACTTTTATCATCAGTTATTGTGTGTGGTCACCATCATGTTATCATATTGTTGTGTATGATCACTTCAATTGCACCTAAGTTACAGATTATGCTTCATGATTATATCTGCTTTAGAGTCATCACTATTTGTCCAGTGTTTTCCTTATGAAAATAGTTTTACTTCTTTTTTTTTTATTTCATTTTGTCCTGTTTTATTGATCTATTTAGAAAAAAAAAATATGCTTGGACTGAAAAGCAAGAGACTACAGTAAGTTTTAGCAGATCAGAACTCTGGATCTTTACTAAAGACTGAGATTATGAAGCCCTGAATATTTATTCAAAATTATCCAGAGGAAATTTGAAAACAGCCTACAGTAAAAAAGAACAGTCACRAATCCTGACCATGGAAATCGTGATCCGATGCCCAGCAGTCATTTTTCAGCTGAAATCTCTCTGAAGAGAGCAGGGTCTAGGAAACCTGAAAGATCTGCTTTGCACCAACATCTGTTTTGGTGTATTTTCTCTCCTGTACTTGGCAACATTTCAGCTATTCAGACAGAAATACTGCCTGGATTCTGTTATCCGGTGTCTTCCAAAGATACTCTCTCCTGAGGAATTATTACTATGATAATTCTATGTATTCTCATACCATTTTGGGGTATTTTGCATTTGGCTCCTTAAATGTGCCTTACGCAGGCTACTCTTMAGCAGTTTACTTACATTAACAGGAAACTATACTAGTAATAAAAGCTGGATTTCTAAAAATTGGGGATTTTAAAAATTGTGTACAGTTCTAGGATGAGAAAGCAACGCAACTAAAATCCAGGCAAAAGTTTTCCAAGGGACAATTTCAATYGCTGTATGGGAGCCAGGGAGAGATTTACCAGCGTGCCGGTACCGATACCATGCGGCCACAACGGCGCCTTTGGGGAGACTTGCTGTTTTCCTAAGGGAACCTCAGCCCGAAAACCTGTTTGGTTCTGGGATTCTGCTGCAGGGATTCTGGCTGAAGGAAGGAATGAGATGGGAGGGAGACCCTTTTAAAACTTGTTTCTGCGAACGCTCACTCATCGGGGCCTCAAAGAGGCGGCTGCTTCTTCGCAGAGCAGGGGCTGCAGCAGCAGCCTCGTCTCCAGCAGCGAAGGCAGGAGCTGGCCGGGAGCCGGGAGCTCTCCCGTCYGCTCCCACCTTTCTCCCGCAGGGAAAATCCTGCCCTGTTTGCGTGGCCAGCACGGCCTTCCCTGAGCCTCGCACGTGCCGGCGGTGGATCCCTATGGAAGCTGCACCCCRGCAGGGCTGCTAAAGGGGGGATCAGGGTCCTGCAAGGGGCAATGACGCTCGGTTGCTTTGGGGGAGGAACCTGCTCACTTTTCCTCTATACATTTTTTTTACTATTTTATACCCTGTTCGTTCAGTCTTGAAAGTCAGAGCAGAGTGAGGACTTGACAGCAGCGTAACAGGCTCATTTGAAAAGCCACATTGTTTTTTATTCTATTCCAGCAAGAAAGTTCGATTCTGACTGGCCAGCATGGGAACCCGGAGCTTCTTCCACCACCAGGAGGAGGAGCAGAAGGAGGAGAGGCAGCAGAGCCTGCACGTGACCTCTACCACCAGCAAGAAAAAGTTCAAAAGCAGGTAAGTCACGGAGGGAGGTAAATCAGGTCCAGAGAGGACCTTCTAGCACTGGTAAAAGGCATTAGTASACTAACTGAATTTTTAATTTATGAATGTATTCAACTTTGTCTGCATTCTTGACATGTGCCTGCCTCTGGAAGCGAGGAAGAAGAGACCTTCACCCTTTCAGAATTCTCCATAGCAGCTGCCCTTGCCTTGGCCTCCGAACGAGCTCCGTAAGTCAGAAATCCCTGTATCGCAAGCACCAGCGCGGTTCTCCCGCCRCCGCGGCACACCGGCGCCCCAGCGCCAGCTCCTGGGGTCGGAAGCAAAAAGACCAGGTTCAACCAAGAGGTTCTTGCTCTGAAAAGAGGCAGGGGTGGCAGTCAGTGCACCCCGAGTGCGGGCGCGCTGCTGTTCGCGGCCGTCGCGCTTTGTTGGATTTAATTAAACCCACGTGCTACGAAACAAAACCAACCCACTGGCCAAAAGCATTATCCTAACTGTCGTTTTCTTTGTAACATTCTCCAATGCAGGGATTACAAGCTGAAAAGAGAAGCTGCCATCCTTGAGCTTGAGCAGAGGGGACAAAAGAGAGTTCGGTTTGGGAATGACATGGAAAAGCTGGAAAAAGAAGTTCTCAGGAACTGCAGGCTGCTGCGTGTGAGAGCTGACCGCAAGGCCCTCCGCAGGAAGGTCAGACTTAGGAAAAGCTCAGAAATTTTAGAGGTAGCAGGAACGCCCCAGGGTTAGGRCGGCGGCCACTAAATACTAAACCTGACCAGGGTTTAGGACAAGCTCAAAACCACGAGAACCAAGGAYGAGATATTCAAAGCACCATCACCCACGTCCCTTCTGTGAATGAATCTGTGTGGCTAGAGTATCTTCCCTTTCTACCACCTCTATTCTGTCCTTGTCCCAGGCTGCAGAAAAGGCGCGGGCGGAGAAGGAGTGCACGGAGCTGCGTGCGGGCCGAGCGCCCATGTTCTGGATCCCGCTCCGGGTGCACGCCGTGTGGGAGCGGATGGAAGTGAGGCTGGTGTGCACGGTGCTGGGCTCCCCGCCGCCGCGCGCCACTTGGTACGTGCGCCGCTGCCCGGCCGCGCTGCCCGGCCGCGCTGCCCGGCCGCAGCCCCTGCTGCGTCCTGCCACGGGGGCGGCAGGGAGAGCACAGGGATTCACAGGACACACCTTCAATTCCAGTTGTGCTGCTAGATTCGTAAAGAGGTAGGGTATCCAGGGGACACTGGAGATACTGGGCTGACCTGAGGACTCCTCTGGGCACAGAGCTGACATTTATGTGGCTGCCCTGGCACAGAAGGAGCCATTTCCTTCTTCCCGGGGCGCTGTGTCCCATCCTGCAGGCAAACTGGGGATATAACAGCAAGCCTGAATCCCCTGTCAGTGCTACTGCACACATGTGCATGTCATCGAGGCTTCACTACCAGCCAGAGACCACGAAAGCTTGGGCACTACATTGCCATCGCTGCTACAGTTTGTAGAATCCAAAGCAACCCTATTTACTCCTATTGACCCTCTATTTACTCAGCTCTGCTTATTTACAATTCCCAAAGAGAACAAGYGCTGTTCACTGGGCCTCACCACTGCCGCCACGTCCCCGACCATTCCTCCTTACGGAAGGTCCAAATTATGCAAACATTTGGATTACTAATGACTTCGTAGGCAGCTCACTGCTCTCCTGCCA
This sequence comes from Nothoprocta perdicaria, assembly GCF_003342845.1. Lineage (NCBI taxonomy): Eukaryota > Metazoa > Chordata > Aves > Tinamiformes > Tinamidae > Nothoprocta > Nothoprocta perdicaria. Next base: position 3,941,715 of record NW_020455566.1, read on the forward strand.
GAGCTCCTGCGTCCTCTTGGGACAAGCCCTCAGAAGCATCCAAAGCTCGGAGAGAGGCTGAACCTCCCACCGATCCGCAGCCAGCACAGGGAAGCCACAGGCACCTGCTCAGCCCCTGCAAAGCAGGAGCATCAGCTGGGGAGGGAGCAGCAGGCGCAGGCAACCACGCTGCCCCGTTGGCTCCCGCTGTGCTCCGCACTGCTCGTTTCAAAACGAGGGCTCCACGGCACCAGTTCCTTCATCCCTCTAGAGCAGCGTCTTGCCTTTGTGTCCCGCCAGGTTTAAGAATGGAGCCCGCATCGATCCTCGCCTGGCGCCCGCGGGGAAGTACCGCATCAGAGAGGCGTTCGGGACGCTCAGCCTGCACATCAGCAGGTACCGCTGCGCTCYGGCCCCGAGCCGGCCGCGCCAGCGCACGGGGCTCGCGGCGGCCAGGCCCCAGGAAAGAGGGTTCTCCCTCACTCGCATCTCCTTTGGCCATGMGGAAGGAAAAGCAGCTTCTCGATTAAAAGGCAGCATCTGCTTCTAAATTCTGGGATTAAAGGAGATCCCGATTGAATGTGTCCTGCCCGCAGTTATYTCTGTAACGAAAACCTAAAGAGTATTTTTTTCCAGGTGTTCCATGGAAGATTCCGCCGAATACAGTGTTGAAGTTAAGAATGAATACGGCGAGGCTTACTCATTTGCGACAGTGCTCGTCAGGAGTAAGTGGAAAATGCCCCTTTTGTTTTTTATTTTMAAATTCTTCAGATATTTCAACATATTTTTACTGCTGTAAATTGTATCATAAGAACATACAAGCACTTTGGAAAACAGAGAGAAAAAGAAGTCCCCTGAAAGTATGGGGGGAGACTTTCTCTCATATATTACTGACAGGGTTTAGGCACAACTGCATAAAATAATATTCAGTTACCAGCACGTGATCTATACAACAGCTTCTCCTTCTCAGTCAGTTCTGGACTCCGGCAAAATCTTTCGAATTCCGTGGGGACACAGCTGTCCCTCCACRCTGCTGGACTTGTACTAAATTTAGACACTTTACTAAATTTAGATGCTTATTTCTTCTGGCCTGATATGAAACGGCCATGCAGTTCTATACATAACGGGTTGGGAAAGGGGCTGGTGCATTTCTAAAGATTAGCTGGAAGCTGAGGAACAAGYGAAGTGGCTGCCGGGGGAATGCACAGTGCCATGTTCCATAGGAAACCAGGGCTCGATGGCTGAGTGATTGTCCTCTTTGGGTCTGGGCTCATCTCAAAGGAACTGCAGGAACTCTCTACATTCTGCCCAAGTGAAATTCAGACACATGGGGAAGGAAGGAAGCTACCGSTGCTTAGAAAGGGAATGATGTCCAGCTTTCAGCAATAGGCAGTTGAGCGTGTCGGGACCACGGGTTGGGTGCTGCCCTTTCCAGCACGTAGGCACACAGCTGCATCGAGGTGTGTGCTGCAATGCCGGGCTCGGCGGCCGAGCCTCCCGGGATGCGGCTGCGGAGCTGCTCCCCCTGCTCGGGGCTGCCCTGCCCTCCCTCCTGCAGACCCTGCCCAGTGCCAGCCCAGTAACACGACCCCTCCTTTGGCTATTTGCATTTAACCTTCTGAAAATAGAGACTAGCAAAGCTTAATCCTGCCCTCCCTGGAAACATTCCTCACCCCCAGGCAGGCGGCTGGCATCTCCACGGCCCCGCGCTGTCTGCGACGCCCTCGGTGCCAGGGTGCCTGGACGCSACTGCAGCAGGTCCTGCCCGGGGGCTCCTTCCCGTGCCTTCCACAAATTATTTCTCCAGTCATTCACACGCATTCCTCACGTTTGGCTTATGAGCTCCGCCGCCGCCAGGCTCCTTTCACTGCRAACATCAAAGGTTCTATTTTATGTGCAGCTCTTTGGACTTTAAGGTTAGAAATGAGAAGTATGGCCACCTCGTCCTGTCTAAAGGCAACTGCTCTTAGATCCCAGCCCCAAAGCACTTCATTCTGTGCTGCCACCCCTGCAGTTAAGGCACCTTCACACAAGGTGCCTCTCTCCAAAACATCCAGGGCTGCTGTAACAAACAGCTCGGCAGGAGACCCGCGCTGATAAAGCAGGTCATATCAGTAATTTCCTCCGTAGATACATCCTTCATGTTTGTGAAAGCAGCCRGCTGATAAATGGCTTAATATTTGATCACACAGTGCGGCTTACAGCTCACATGAGATGCTTGTTTGAGGGAACAAAATAATTTACTGAGCATCACTGTATGTTTGGGGGCAAGATAAACGTTGTTACAAGACTTGCTGAATGTATTTTCTTTTTATCTTACAGAACATTACGGAAAGGAGTCAGGATTTGATTCAGAAATATACAGAAGTGAGTAAATGACTGTTATTATTTCTTAGATTTTTATAGCTTGAAGCACTCTGATTCCTTTTCTCTGAGCTGTAGCTTTCCCTATTAGCCTGACTTCATATGAGAAGTGCAAGGCCCAGGTACAACCCTAAATACATCATTATCATCCTCGGAAGAAGGCTCAGGGAAGTCTCTATATGATGTTGTCTTTTGCTCTTATTTCACAGGATCTCTCCTTGCCAGAGAGGCAGATTTTGCCTTTTCCCTGAAACCCTTATTCTCAAGGGAAAAGGAGCCCTTCACCCTTTCCTGTTATTTCTCTTCTGATCTGCTTGAACACCAGCGAGACATCAGCTGGTTCAGAGACGGTTTGTATGCAAAGCTCAGATCGTGTACACCCATGAATACATATACACCCATGAATAATACACCCGTGAATACATATTCACCTATGAATACACCGTTTGATCTCGCAACTGTGGTCGCGGGTTGCGGGGTCTGTTTTGTTTAGATTGCTGGCTCTTCATGGCCCATAATTTTGCTCTGTATTTGTGCACACCCAAAACATAGAGGGCCAGCAGGAAAGGAGCATTAGAGTCCATGCCTACGGCTCGGATACAGAGTAACAGTATCAGGAGTGCCCTTGAGATCCCTCCTTTTGCTCTGCATTTTATTTGCATCTTCAGTGGGCCACCCTGGCCCTGCTGGTCCACGGGAAGCTCCTCWACCCCTTCTCCTACTTCACAGGTGAGTTGCTGCAGGATTCCGAACGCCTGGAATTCCAGTATCGAGACCAAGAGGCCTCTCTGACCGTGTCGTGTGCGTACAAAGAAGACGAGGGCTTCTACAGCATTCGCGTCCCCTCGCTGGATGGACACAGAGAACAGACTACTTATGTGTTCGTCAGAGGTACAAACCTCGCAGCAAAAGGTCCTTTTCTGCCCCCTTGGCATAAAGGAATTCACAGCCTCCTTCACAAGAAAACATCTCCCAATTTTCTGCACAGGCAAAATGAACACAATTTCCARATCCTAATTTCAGCCATGACTTAGGTCCTAGAAAATGTGACTTGTATTCTGGGGCAGTAATGCATTGCACACTTAAAAATAAGTCTCTGTCTGAGTGAAAGGATCAGTATAGAGAAGAAAAAACCTTAACCACTCTGGCTTGGTATTTATATAGATGCTGCAGCAGAAACAGCCGGTGCACCTGGATCCCCCCTCAATGTGAAATGCCATGATATAAATAAAGATTGCTTGATAGTTTCTTGGGTGGCACCCAGTGATAACGGAGGAAGCCCAATCTTGGGATACTATGTGGAAAGGTCCGTACATTTACCATCTTGGAGCAAGTCTGCTAACTGTGTTGCGGAAAAGAAAAGCAGAAGGAAGAGCAGGGGCTGTGTTTCATTGCAGATGCGATGCTGGATCAGAGCACTGGGTGCCCTGCAACGAGAAGCCGGTGAAAACCTGCAGGCTGCCYGTTGTGGGCCTCGCTGAAGGCCACACGTACCAGCTCCGGGTGAAGGCGGTCAACAAAGCGGGCATCAGCCTTCCGTCCAAAAGCAGCGCCCCGGTGACAACCCACGACCCCAGCCAGAGCAAGAGAGTGACAGGTAGGGACCAGGAACAGGGAGGGATCCTCCCAAGGACACCGTGAGGCTGCAGCTCTAACTGACCACAGTCTGTCCAGATCCTCTTTTTCCCCACAACACCAAAATAGCCCAATTAAGGCATTCATTGTCTGTGTAAGGAAATGTAGATAATTATGTGTGTAATGAAACAGCACTGTTCTGGTTTCTCTTTGTAAGCCTCTTCGCTTAGGGCATGACATCGTCCTGTTTTACATTGCAGTTATTCCATACGACGGTGGCAGGACGATAGAAATTTCCAAGGACGACTTGGAAGGTAAATTCAACTTTATATGGAGCCCTTCCTTTGGATGGAAAGAGCTAACACCTCATTTGCGAATGTGAGCTAGGCAGTTAGCACCCTGTGTCATTATATCAGTGGAATTCAGATTTTTAAGTTGCTTTTAAAAATAAAAACCCCTTGTTTTACTACACTGTAATTAAAGAAAAACAACATTCCGACTTCCTTTAGGACATATTAAAATTCCCTTGCCACCCACCAATGTTCATGCAAGCGAGGTCAGAGAAGATTACGTGGCCTTGGCTTGGGATGAACCGGATCCAAGAGGCAGAGAGCCGCTGAACTACTACGTGGAAAAGGTAAGGAAATAACGCCGTGGAGAAGGGCGGTAGTTATTGTTCCTGAGGCAGAACCTTTTGTTTCTCAGATGATCTACAGCACAGCTCAGTTGGTACTGAATGCAGTGAGTTGTTGGTGGCTCCTCAGCGTAGCCTGTRCGAATGAGTTGTCACCATTCCTAAGGGAGAGGCTTCCTCCCACCTSAACAGGCCAATATCAGCACGTTTCTTCCCGATAGCTTTGGGGAAGCTGAACCTCCCTTTACCTGAGCGACACCCCTTGAGAGTGAGTGAACCCACTGTGTGGGGAAATCTGCATTGCTTCTCCAATGCTATTCACTGCTGTGTCCTGGAGTTGAAATCCCACCTCTGACGTCAACTTAAGCAGGTTGGAAGCCTTCACGAGTGGTAAATCATCACCTTTCTCTTTACAGTCAGTTGCAGGCAGCAACGCCTGGCAAATGGTTAATCTGGATACGCCAGTGAATTCCCCAAGATTTGCACTCTTTGATCTCGTTAAGGGAAAATCATATCGTTTCCGTGTGCGCTCCGTTAACAAGTACGGGATCAGCGAGCCGTCCGAGCCCAGCGAGCCCATAACTGCTGGAGCCAAACTGGGTAATAACTTCATTAACATTCCCAACACTAACACTGTGGAGGAGACACACTATCAAATGAGCATGTGGGCTTCCTCCTCCCTTTCCTTTAAACTTCACAGTTTATTATTACACAACAGTTGCTTTGATACCAGGAAATCTCTTAAAGCCTTAAACCCCTGTTTAATTACTTTGCAGTTGGTCAGTGAGCAGTGTAAATCTGCCCAAGCGGCGATAGGGGAATTACATTTAATAAAAGAAGAAATCACTGAAGTGTTTACTACAAATCCCCTCAAGCTCTGTGTAAGAGCGGGGCTGCACAGCAGTGTTGCTGTAGCTAAGCCTGCTGCAGGGGCCCGTTCCCTGGGGGTGCAGCCAAACCAGCAGTCGTCGTTGCTAAAGGAAGACATGGAAACATCCATGCTCACGTTTTCAGGATGCAGAGAGATGAGCACTGGCTCCTTATTTCTTTCTTGCACATTTTCCCGCATCGGAGCTGCTCCAGTGCTCACGCAGCCTCCTCACACCTTCTCCGTCTCTTCTTTTTCAGCTCCTCTGCCGCCTCCATCTCAGGTTTTAGCTTTCCGAGACACCAAGACGTCTGTCGTTTTGCAATGGGATAAGTTAAAAGAGGGGCTGGAGCCCCTCGGCTACTACATATACTGCCGGGAGAGCGGGACGGAGGACTGGCAGCCCGTCAACAACAAGCCGGTGACGTGCAAYAAGTGAGTCACCCAGGGGACTCCCTCGGCAGGACACAGGACGCCCCACTCGGATTCCTCTGCTAGCGGCTGCAGCCTATTGCAGATAAAAGAAGAGCTTCCCTCTCTGCACACGACAGGCCCCCACGAGCACCGTGTCCTAGAACGAGATATTGTTCAGAACGAGATATTGTTCAAATGCTCCAGCTCATTTTTATACCCAAAGCTGGACTTATGGCAAAAGCTGGGTGTATTTTCAAATACTGCCCATCGGCAGAAGGGAGATGCCTTGTGGTGCTGCTAGAACCACATCCAATTTTTTGGTTTGTTTTCCAGAAAAGTAAATGGTGTCACTCCCAAACAGGGTTTAGGAAACCCTGCTAGCTGTAGGACCAAATGTCAGCTGGAAAAAGTCCATTTAAAATTCCCATTTATTCTGTGGTAGTGCCAGCCCGCAGTGTGACAACATCAGTATCTGATTGACATTTCCTGACTGATTCACTAGTGACCATCTTCTGTGATACAAGGCACTTCAATTCGAAATGGCCAATAATATAAGCAGGACCACCTTGCTAAAACTGACACGCTGTCTCTTCAAAAGACTGTTTACCTGCACTTCCGAGAGCCGAATGTAAATGAACGGATTTTCTCTCCTAGGTTTACTGTTCCCGGGCTGCAGCCTGGAAAAGAGTACGTGTTCTGCGTGAAATCTGTCAGTGAGGCCGGCCTGAGTGAGAGCTCGCCAGAAACGGAGCCTCTCGTGGTGAGGCCGGCTATCGGTGCGTAGCAAACGCTCCCAAACCCCCCACAAGGTATCTGCCCTGCACAGCTCTTCTTAGACACAGTGGTAACACTGGGCTTRGCAGCTGAGCAGCTAAGCAGTGCAAAAGGGAACCGCTCCTCCCATTCCCCGCAGTTTCTGGCATCAGTTTTACTTGTCAACAGCAGACATAGCTAATTAGCAGTTTGAATTAGCAGTGTGTTGTGTCTTCAGTGTTCACTTGGCACTAGGACAAGAGGCCGTTTTCAGGGCAATGTTTTCCTCATGTCTTCAAGTCAGCGGTGTGACTTTCTCTAGTGCAAACTCGCAGCAAATATGCAGAATTAGAAAAAAATAGCACCCAATTCTTCAGTATTCTCCCTTATAGCAACCCACTGCTCTCACCTCTTCCATCAAACTATAAAGCAACGTGCAAAAAAGGGCCCTGAGATCTATCCATGACTTTTCCTGTGATATCTGAATGGGAATCTGGTCAGTTGAGAATCCTTCTGCCCTGCAAAAGTGGTATTAAGGGGCCTTAACACAAAGAGAATCATGACTGCCACAAACACAGGGATTTTCAGAGCTCCATTCCTCCAGCACCTACATCTCTTTTCCTGGCCCCTGCACCCCAAGCCTGTACTGAGCTGCATCCTGTTTTCTCTCTCACTTTCTGAGCAGCTTGTCCATCTGCACCACGCGGGCTGGTCCTTCTAAACTGCRGGAAGACCGACATGACCATCGGCTGGAAACCCCCAAAGCGTAAAGGAGGAACGAAGATTTTGGGTTACTTCCTAGATAAGCACGATGCATCTGAACCAGACTGGCACGAAGTCAATATTCAGCCAATTCCTCAACGAGTTTGCAAGGTATCAATATAATAATATCCTTCTTCAGTGCAGCGGGAATCAAAAATAGAAGGGATGAGGAGTTCTTCCCCTTTCGGCTTTACTAAAACTCTCTTTATACCATCACAAGACTCTGTCTTGATGCCTGTAATTACAATTACCACACAGGGCTGGAGCAATAACTGTTTGTGCTTCTGTGCCCAAAGGTGAGCAACCTCGAGGCAGGACATCTGTACGAATTCCGGGCCCGGGCCATGAACATGGCTGGTGTTGGGAAGGTATCTGAACCCAGTGACTTGTTCAAATGTGAGGAATGGACAATGCCAGAACCAGGTATGTCTGATCTGAAAACAGCAGCCAGAAATACTGTCAGGTATATTAGGAAATCTCCCTCCTCTGTTGTCAATCTGAGGGGCTTCTGAAATTTTCAGAGATGTAATGATGTTACAGTGGGTCCATACATTATTTCGGCATTGAGGTACTTTTATAATATCCTTATTTTCAGAGAATGATGAATCTGGATGTAATATTCCAATATCTTTGCATATTACACCAAAAGAAACAACATTAAACCTCTTGATGAAAGCTCTTTGTCCAGCCCATGTAGCGTTTCATTACCACAGAAAAGATTCCTATGGACCTGCTAGGAAGCTGCTGTCACAAAACTCCCACCCTTCTAATCTAGGACTCCMATGCGGGGCACCCGCTTGCATTTTTATGTCAATAAAATGTGTGAGTGCCCCCCTTTGCTGAACAGGCCCTCCCTACGATGTGAGGAGCACTGAAGTAAAAGACACCTCCCTGATGCTGCACTGGGAAGCACCGTTGTACACAGGAGCGGGGCCAGTTACAGGGTATTACGTAGACGTGTGTGAAGAAGGCTCAGAGGACTGGAAGCAAATAAACAAGCAGCCCGTGGCCAGCACCCATATGAAGGTTTGTATATGCACTTGGGATCCACGCGCCGCTTCGCGTTCAGACTGCGTTAATTCCTGTCGATGTTTCCTGCAGGTTTCAGACCTGGAGACGGGGAAATCCCTTATTTTCCGCGTAAGAGCACTGAACAAGGCTGGAAWTGGCCCTCCCTCTCTCCCTTCAGATCCAGTGGTGGTAAAAAGCAAACCCGGTATGAAAGCAAGAGCGATCAGAATGTCTCCGCTGAACATATGCCAGTAAAAATATACATATGAATAGCATTTGTTTCTCTGCATCTGGATTTAGTCATCAAAACTGTGTTTCTCCGTATAGCAAATAAAAGGTTAAGTCAGAAATCCTCGGAAACGAAGCCCTCCCCTGTTCTGTTAAGGAATGTCTTTATTTTTTCCTCTTACACAGGCACAAATGAAATAGAACTTGGAGTGGATGAGGAAGGTTTCATTTACATGGCTTTTGAGGCACCTGAAAAGAATGATTCCTCTGAATTTATCTGGTCGAAGGATTACGAAGGACCACCAGATGCGGAGAGAGTCCAAACTGAAGAGAAAGGCAACAGGTGAGTAGATAATGCACACGGAGAAATTCATTGTGGTCTCTGGAATACAGAACCCATGAAATGCTGAAAAAACAAAATACATTGAGCGAGATGTGGTGCCCAGGAAACAGGGCGTTCAGGGCGGTGTTCTGGTCCCAGTAAAGAAGCTTCAGCCATCATATGGCCACAGTTTTGGCCTCACCCCTCAGTGTCACATATAGAGGGCTCTGAGTGCTGTATCTGATGTTCCAAATATATCATGTCTATTGTATTCTCTTACAAAAAAAAAAAAACACTTATGAGTAAAATATGATTTATTTTTCTTCCTAAGATCTAAGCTTATCCTGAAAGAGCCATCAGAAAAAGATCTGGGCGTATATTCAGTGGAGGTCACAGATGTAGATGATGATATCTCTGCCAGCTGTACWTTAACACAAGAAGGTAAAACCCAATAATTAACAAGAACAAAAACCTGATGTGCCCTAATTTTATACCGAATGTTTAAAAGGGAAGCTCCTCTTAGAGGAATAGAAAGTGATAAACATCACTTCATAGTAATGGTATCCTTAGAAAGATGTTTCTGTTCCTTGAAGTCCAGTTTCTTTTACAGAAAACACTCCATGGTGCTGAAAGGTTATTTTTCCTTTACCTTTCAGAATTAAGACACAATACAATATCATAGTGATTTAAAATTTCTTAATGTGTTCCTCGATTTGTTATTACAAACGTTTCATTCAGACATAATGAAGAATTATCTTCATGACCTCTTCTAGTCCCATCTGCTCTGGGATGTTTTTTGCTTATCTTTTTTTTTTTTTTGACATAACTGAAGATCCACTGGCATATGAAATCRTATCGATACAATGGGTTTCTTGTGACTGAACTATATTAGGCTAAACTAACTGCTATTCTTTGCATTTCAGATCTGGACAAGTTACTGAAACGCAGCCATGAAATCAGGAACCCATGTAAGTTGAAGCAGAAAGAAGTGGGTGTCCGTGACACCCACCAGCCCACGCTGAAAGCGGAGCCCTGCCATAACCCCGGTGACTCCAGCTGTGTGGGTCTGTGTGGGTCTATAGGGCTGCCTATGGGTCCCCCTGGGGTCCCCCTCTCCTTGTTTTCCAGTGATCAAGCTCATCTCCGGGTGGAACATTGATGTCCTCGAGAAAGGCGAAGTGCGGCTGTGGCTGGAAGTCGAGAAGCTGTCACCAAAGGCAGAGCTGCACCTCATCTTCAACGCCAAGGAGCTCAGCAGCACCCCAGTATGTGCTCGTTACATCCCGCCCTTCTTTAACGGGCGTACAGGCCTCAGAGGTACAGCCCCAGCGCCCAAATTCCAGGCTTGACTGCCTGCTCCACGTGAGCAGGAGCTCACACTGACCTGATTCTCAAGTTGCCAGTCCTAGGGGAAGCTATTAATTCACTTCCACTCTTAATAATCTTGCTGATTATTGATATTAATCAGCAAGAAACACTTTAGGAAAGTTGCTCCTTGCCCTGCTTTGCTGTTTGCATTGTCAGGCTGCTTCTGGCAGAGACTCCCCTTTTGTAAGAGGATTTTGCAGTAAGGAGGCTCATCCAAAGAATTTCACTGATTTTATAACCATCCATTTTTGATCTTTTTTGTTGCTGTTTCAAGAAACGTGTAGCAAATACAAGGCAGGTTTCGAGGTTYTACCCATTGCAAGGACTGTCTTTTCTGCACTGGAGGACTGACGTGGTAATGCTTGAGTGCAAAGTACTTCTCCAGCTCTGTATAATGATAATATTTGCTCAGAGCAAACAAGGCAGTAAAGCAGAATGATGGCATTTACGTTTAAGCGCTCGGCAAGTTTCGGGGCGTATGTGTAAAGGGTTCAGCAGCGCTTGCGTGATGTCAGGGGATGAAGCACTACTCCCCATTGCCCAGATACGTGATTACATGCCACACATAAGTAATTATGTGCAACACGGCCACTACACTGACACTCATACAGACTCTATAGGTTGAAAAATCTGTAAAATACAATAAGAATTTCTTGTATCCTGTGGATTTAATGGCAGCTGTTTCCTAGAAAAGGGTTCTGCTATAAGCAATTCTAGTAAGGTGCAGAAACTGCAGAATTGAACTTTTTATGTTGGAAAAAAAAGTACTTTTTAGCAAAACTGACTTGGAGGCAACTCCTGGGGCACTGATTGTATCACAGYGTATTTGCACCTCTAAGGTCAGAGAAATATGTAAAGACACACATATAAAAGGATTGTTTGAATTATGAGTACTATAAAAGATGTTGTGCCGGGATCTGGCCTTGGAATAGCTCCTCTGTAGAATTCCTCTAAGCAATTTATTGTATTTTGTTTTGTTTTGTTTTGTTTTACACAGACACATAAAATAAACTTTGTCAGAGAAAAAGGCCTGGTAGAASTCGTAATACAGAACTTCTGTGATGATGACAAAGGGATGTACACAGCCCAGCTGCAAGATGGAAAAGCTAAAAATCAGTTCACTCTAGACCTTCTGGATGAACGTAAGTGGAAATGCAGGATCCAACATCAATGCAAAGTTTCCTAGGAATTCAAACTCCCAAGTATTTCCCACAGTTACATGGTGTGGGAGTAGTATATACACAGTGTATAGTTACATCAGGAGAGAGATCAAATATTTAGCTTGGCACATAGCTAAAATACTGTGTGGGTAAAATTTACCTTTCCTGTTTCTTATCTTTGAAATATTCTAGAATTATGCRTCCAGAGGTAACTGATGCACGGGAGATGTCTTATAAACACACCTCACAGCTCTCATGATAATACCTTTCCCGATCAGAAATCTCTACTGGGTAGAACAGTGCGTTGTTACTCACCTTGATCATTGCTRTTCTTGCAGGTTTTGACAAAGTTTTAGAGGAGGCTCGTGCCAAACGGAGAGAATGGAAGAAAAAGCAGGGTATGACAACCTGAACACTAATCATTTGCCAGAACTTCTATTTGGATGGCAAAACCTGAGCAAGGCTATTTTACTGAGTGCTCTAAACAATTTTCTTTACTGTCCTTTTTTTTTGCTGCTTTATTTAAGCTGATTGAGGCACTAGAATAAAAGTCCTCAATTTAAGATAACCTCCTGACTTAAAAATCGAAGTATCCTCTGAATCAGAGCTGTAATGCAGAACATTCTTGAATTCTGAGAATTGTCCAGCCTATTTACCCTGTAGTTGATCTACTCATTTGCCTGGTAGAAAACAGGGCTACTCTTAATATATTAAAAAATGAACCAACGCATTCCTGCCTGCACTCATCTTATWCTAATGACTAAAGAAGGTTGTTAAAATGGTCCTTTCAGTGAAAACTGCTCCTGGAAGGATCATTATTGGGATTCACCACTAGATGGTGGCATTTCAGTACATAATCCCTGTAAGACCTTTGGAAATATATAGCAAGAGGCATTTACTTTCTTTTACAGGTCCACATTTCATAGAAGACTTGAAATGGAAGGTTACTGAGAACTGTGAAGTGCTGCTTACCTGCAAGGTACGTATAGCCATATAATTCCCACTGTGTGCAGCTTAATCCCTATATCATATTTTAGATTCGACTTTTCAGGCATGGTGTGAACAGTGCTCATTCAAATGGTTGCTTGCAAGCCACTGAAAGGTAAGAGCTAATATATCTTAGATGAAAATTGTATCAGAGAAGCAAATTTCCCGGACTCTTGGCAATCCTCCAGGGAATGTGGAGTTCCTTACTGGAAGCACGCGTAGGCATTCAGCAGCAAAATGTGTTTGGCCTCCTGGCATGTAAATCTTGACTTCACACAGGCAGCCAACCTGAAAAAGGACACCAGCTTTCAGTGGCTCTTCAATAAGAAAGCTCGAGCAGGCGGTGCGTTTGACCAACAAACTGGGATAGGAACTCTTCGGATTGCTAAGGTGAGAACTGCAAAGCAGCCCAGMAGCTTTCCTGATACCACTTAAACATGCACAAAACATGGCTTGATCTTATCAGTAATATTCGGAGTATCTTTTGGGTACTGCCCACTCTATGAAAGAAACTGAACAAATACACAAGAAGCATAAAACATCAGCCAGTTAAAGTTATAGCCCCAAAGAGCTGAAATGGAAATGAGGTATTTTTTGGCTTTTAAAATTTTAACATATTCTGAGCACGGTTAAAAAGGAAAGTGAGAGCTCTTCAGATTTTCAGATTAAATTGGTTTTGATTTTTCATCATAATTTCTCACACCAGAAAGGGCACTSAGTGCTACCAGATGACACATATATGTGCACATATTTATGTATGTGTGTGTGTACATATATATGTTTGTACATATATATTATGTGTACATATATATATATATATATTTGCCAGATAACCAAAGCAGACGAGGGCCAGTACAAAGCAGTTGTTTCAGACGACCGAGGAGAGGACTACACCCAACTGGATCTCACAAAAGGAGGTAAGAGAATCTCATATCAGGCAGTATTACACATTACAGACCCTGGGATTCAAATTGGGCTTAGAAACAAATGTCCTAACTTGCTACCACACCGATAGTCACCAGAGTGTCTATATGCATCTCCAGAAATTAAAATATGCATTAAAAAAAAAAAATCACTAGCCAGATTTAAAGAGTTTCCTGATCCACTATAGCATATTTATGACACCAGGTCAGTTATGACCACAATATAAATTCTACCAAGCACAGGAGTTAAAAGTKCATTAATGTTTCAGTCACTTCAACTCAGCAGCAATCAAAAGATTGTACTTTCCAAGATTAAATACTACCCTGGCATCTGGACTCTATCATTTAAACCTGATACATACATCTCTTTCCCATGACACTCCGTTGCACACACTGAGTGTTAAGCAAGACAGGAGCATCTAAAGATAGCAAGAAATGCCCAGCATCTAAAAATAAATCAGTTACTGGCAAGAACCTCATACCCTGTAAGCTTCCCAAAAAGACAATGAATAACTATTATATGTAATACATTCTACACATAAGGAAATTGAGCTGGTAGTTGAAACATGTTTTGTTAAATACTGTAATTATACTTAACCCTCTTTATGTCCTGCAGCTTTTGAAGACCTTCTGAAGGAGCTGTGCAGGATCAGTGGTATGTCCTTTATTCACCAGCTGATACGGTAGCAATAGAAGAGGAGGGAGATGAGGTGTCATGGTGAGAGCAACAAACAGCTCTGGCGGTGACACTGCCAGAGGTCAATCCTCAGTCTCTCAAGCACAACAGTATTGATTAAATATTCCCTTATAGTTAGAAGCATCTTCCAACTGAGAAGGAAAGTGTTCAATAAGCAGCAGAGAGGGAACCGAAAGAATCATTAGTGAAGTCAGGATTACGTGAGGTTGTGGAAGAAAGATTACTTTCACCTCCAAGGAGAAAGGCGTTATCCCATATTCCAGCATCAGAGCAAACAGAGATCCAAGTCGAACCCTCTACAAGAGCCACTGACRTTTCTGTTCCRGCTGCTGGGTAAAAGATCCGCAGCCTTCACGAGGTGGAACACCACCTAGCTGCCCCCGATCTCCAGACAGAAATGCTAATAATTGCTTGGGATTTTACTTGCATAATATGTACAGCTACACAGGCTTCCTTGGTTGCCTTCCTCAGTTCCCATCATTTAATCCATTAGCTCTTTCTGCTACACCTCTGAAAATTCAGCCTACCGAAGAAGGCATCAAAATCTACACTGACGTGAAGTACTATACAGACTACATGAAAACAACCTGGTATCACCTGTAAGTCCCCAAAAGACTCCTGTTTAGCACTGAGATTAAGCGCGCTGGGCCTAAGTCTGCAGCTCTTAAATTGCATTTGAGGGAGAAATGTGTCAAGTAATGGGAAATGTGTCAAGTAATGGTTGAAAACAGAAAGGGCTGAAAACTCTCTCTGTATCCTGGAATATGTGCGGGCTTCTAAAATAAGCAGTCGTGTTATTTGTATCTTAGCACTGCACAAATATTTACAAGTGGTCACCTTTACCAGAATAATCATGATGCATCAGAGGGACTGCTCAGTTACAAGCACCCTGGTTACAGATACGAGAGGAAGTTGCTGTGTTTTAAGTTCTTCATTTCTATTAATTTACACTTCTGATTGCTTTACCCCACTCTGGCTCACAAATATTCCCAAATATCACAAAATTCTTTCCAAACACTAGTTAAGTTAGTTGCATAGCATCCTGGCCAAAGAGAGAAACACCATTTTATTAGACCCTTCCTAAAGGTGTACACAAGGAGGACAGTTATGACGCTCAAGAGTTCAACCCTTTCAAGTATTTCAGGCCTAAATTCTGACTTCTCTCTTAAATAAGAACAAGGAGCTCTATTGTAGAGTTTGCAGAGCTTTGACAAAATGCCTAAAAGAGCAGAGGTGCCTCGTGAGATTTTTGAAGTGACTGAGTATATAACTGCTGGTGAAAGTAGCAGGGAGGTGCTGAGCCCAATCTCTTGTTCTAATCAGCAGATCTAAAGAAAAAGTTAAGTCTCCTAATTCAGGCAGTTCTGCTTCAGTGACACTGCACTGATATAATTTGTTTACTTAGGGAGAAACGTCTAGAAAGTCGTGACAGATTGAAAACTGGCAGTACAGTGAATCAGATCTGGCTTCACATACTGAACCCCACAGATGCCGATAAAGGAAAATATACCCTGGAGTTATTTGACGGGAAAGACTCACGTAAACTTTCCACCGACTTGTCTGGGCAAGGTGAGCTGAGTTAAACAATGCTGCTACAGGAGTGAGAAGCAACCGTGCTGCCTGGCAAGCTTCCACCTGAAAAGTCCTTTCTCCTTTATTTGAGATGGAGCTGATGGAGCTGCAGATCTCACATTCATGCCATGAAATAGAGTTAAGAAGGAGAGCGAGGTGCATAGGGAATTGTCAAAGGAAGTGGGGGAAAGGAAGACAGGTGTGAGCGGCAGAAAGGCCAGAAGCCTTTGGGGAGTCTTTTGGGAGGGCACGATGAGTGGACGGCTGCTGCTCCTGGGATGTGTCCTGGTTACTCCATAGGCCAATGGAATGTGCAGGTGGCATCTCAGAGAGCGTGGCTTCAGACCCACAAAAACTTTGCCAAAGCACTCAGAAAAGGCTCTTTGCTGCCTCAGCACTAAAAATAAAAAATCCTTTTTGTTCTTGCAGCCTTTGAAGATGCCCTGGCGGAGCACAAAAGACTCAAGTGAGTTTCTGCCRTGTATATTCACAGTTCAGCTAATCCATTTGGGGTGTCCTATTCTGTGGTGGCCATCTAGTAGTATGGACAGCAGGGTGGGGAAGAGCAAAGGTTGGAGAGAATCCTTAACAAATATATCTTTACACCAGAAAAACCTGCATGCTCACTAAATGTGAACACTCAAGCATCCCTTTTCCTGTTATTTCAAAAATACAATTACCTACGYCCATTAGAGGATAAACTTCCTTTCCAAAGCCCTCACAATAGCTACCTAGTAAGCAAGACCACTACAACTGCCTCTCTTCTTCCCTTTCAGAGAAGCAGCAGTAGCAGAAAAGTGTAAGTAAATTAATATGGTATGTTTTCTTCTGCCAAACAAAGCCAAGTGACGGGTAAAACATGGGGGTCATGTTTGCTCGTTCCCAGGTCGCGCCAGAGTCGTTCAAGGCCTGCCAGACGTGGCCACCATCATGGAGGATAAGGTAACATTGAGTAACTGTTCCTGCAGTCGGCCTTGGCCAGCAGAATGGCTGGCAGAGGCAGAGCTGCTTCTTTTCCCCGTGGCACATGGCCGGGCAGCCTGGGGCGAGAGCTGGCGCTGCTCACAGGTGTCACTGCCCAAGTGACAGAGGTGACATTGAATCACGGAGCATTATTTGCTTGGAGCCACAAACTGGACGGTGAAGTTCGGTCCAGTTGCAAGGTATCAACTTTTAAAACAGTAGCTGCCTTTGAAGAGTCATTTTATAAAACAAGGACCCAAGGAGAAAGTATGTGCGCTACTTCATGAATATTACACAGCAAATCAGTTCCAAGTCTGAGCAGGATAAAGGAGGTTACAAATAAGCAACCTTGATGGATATTTATTTATACTGTTTTCTCTTTTTCTTCATTTCACACTGTCAGCGTTTCCTTGCTCATTTATGCCTTCATAATCTATGTCTGCTCTCTGTTCTCCCACAGACCCTGTGTTTAACTTGCTGCGTATCTGGAGACCCTTACCCAGAAATCACGTGGTTCAAAAACGAGAAGGTGATCGTCTTCAAAGATCGCTACAAAATGGACGTGAAGGGCTCGGTGGTCACAATCACCATCGATAAAGTCTGCAACGAAGACACAGGAAAATACAGCATCTATGTCAAGAACAAATATGGTTCGGAAACCGGGCAGGTTACTATAAGTGTTTACAAGCACGGAGAGATACCAGTCGGGGTGGAAGTAGAGTAAATCTCGGTGGGGAATGTACCTGAACAGCCTAAGGGAATGAGGCATCTACAGTTAATGGAATTTAAAAGGAATTTAATACTTTTTGATTTMTTTGAATGTTGCAGCCTTATAGCTCAGGCTCGTGTTTTTATTTCATACATAGAAAATAAATCTCAATGTCTTTCACTGGAAAACATGCCAGAGTTAAATTAAAAAAAAAAATCACTGCATTCTTATCAGAGCATCTATAAAAAAACTCTGTGGAAAATCTCCAAAATCCTAACAAAATAATTCTACTCTCAAGGCCCGGATTCTTATTTGTATGTCTGTAGCTTGCGTGCATGTGTGTGCATGTTTGTGCACACACACACGTGCCCAGCTTATAGAGAAACTACTTCCTAGTCAGTAGTGCAGCATGGAGAATACCAGGTGATTTGTGTGCAAGAAATATGCTTTCTGTGGATTCTTTTTTGTATTAAAACCATGCATGTTGACGATTATCTTGTAGCTGACAAATGCTTATATTACTAAACTCACACCTTGGGTACCACTTAAGCACAGTAGTCAAGTATAGATCAATGTTGCAATGGGCTGCCCTGTCATCTGCTCCAAAGCCAGGACTGCACTCTGAGCTTCTGTCAGTAAAACCACGTCAGGGAGAAACAAACTGTTCCTCTAATCTGCCTTTGCAAGAATAAAACAGGTGAGAGCATGTCTAAGAGAAATGTGCTCTTGGAATGAAGAGAGAGCTGGACACTTCTTCCACTTTGGAATACTTGTTAATTTGTGTGTGAACACACTAATTTGTGTTATTTTGCTTTTCAAATAACACAATAATTGCACAGAATTGTGTTAATTTGGTTTAAAATTATACACTAAAAAAATAATTTTGAATTTATAGGTAAAAATTCAGCTTGGTTCTTCTATCCAAAGAGAAGTATTGCTGACCACTATGGAGAAATAAAAGTTAACTTAAAAAGGTCAGCTACCCCAGGGCTGCAGGCTTTATTTGAATTAAGCAATATCATGGCAGGGCACACATAACCTAATGAAGGATTTCCAAAGTCAATAATCATTCCTGCACAGACAGCAAGGAATATACTCACTAGTTATTATGAGTGAGGTGCAGTCTGTGAGAACAAAAATAATGAATCCTGTTTATTTCTTTAATTTTGGTCCCCAAGCACTGGTCCCTGTTTTATTTTACCTTTAATCATCTGTATATGAAGTGATTACCAAAAAAAAAACCCCATAGCACAGATTTAGGTGCACATTACTGGCATCTATGGATGAAGTCCTATCTAACTATCCCACTAGGACAGGATTTGCTCTGTGCTCAAGTAATACGATTACCACAATTCCAGAAGAAAAACCTGCAGATTTTATTCCCACCTCAGCAGTTGCATGTGCCTGCGGTGCAGAACTCTGCAGTAATCAGGAAGCCTCGRTCCTAGCTCTTAGCTCGCATCTCCTGCAAAATACACCATTTTATCTGCAGAAGTCTATGTGAGCACAGAGAATACATTAAACATGGAAGGGTTGTGAACARAAGGAAAGCAGATTAATCAATGCCACCCCTCACAACAATTAGAAATCAGATCCCTAGTTCAGTGGTGAACTAGGGATCATCCACCCTCAGTGGTGACCAGTGACAGGACAAGGGGTAATGGGTGCAAGCTGCACCACGGGCAGCTCCATCTCCATGTTGAGGAGGAACTTCTGCACTGTGAGGGTGCCAGAGCCCTGGCACAGGCTGCCCAGGGAGGCTGGGGAGGCTCTTCCTTTGGAGGTCTTCAGAACCCACCTGGATGCCACCCTGTGCTCTGGGTGTCCCTGCTTGAGCAGGATGGTTGGACTTGATGATCTCTAGAGGTCCCTTCCAACCTCAACCATTCTGGGATTCAGTGACCCACCATAAAGAGGACAATCCAAAACATCTGGTCAAGGTAACACTTTCTACAAAGCAGAATGAACTAGAGGTTATGATCATTACGAACAAATAGATGATTAATAATTGCTACTTCAGTTAATAATTACCCGATCATCTCAGACTCTGGGCTGGCTCTTTCCTTGCCATAAATAGCATCTAAATGAGCAGGGAGCTCTCTCTCTCTCCTGCTAGCAGCCATCCCCAGCCTGCATTACAGCATYCACAATGGCATTCAATGGGACCTGGCAGGTCTACGCTCAAGAGAACTACGAAGAGTTCCTGAAAGCCATCGGTAAGTGCCTTAGTTCTTCGGAAACACCTTGCTGGGTTGCTAACATTGCACCCTGGTCAATAATGTCTTTTATTACAGTGGTTCAAAGTTTCTTTTTTTTTTGTTTGTGTGACAAACGAGCCCTATCAGGCAAGTTTAAGTCTATTTCAGAAAGGGAAAGAAGCTGGAAATTGCACAAATCGATGTAGAAAGGTTACAGATAAACGCAAGGTTTCTGTTTCACTTAAGATTGACTCCCTCATCATAAAAGAGGACGTGCATCATAAATTGACCTGTTTTGGCTGGCCTCTGATTTTCTTAGTACTTTTAACCAGAAGCAAGTTGTGAACAACATATAAAACCTCCCAAGCTCTGTAAGCAGTGCGGGCACTTTCTRTAGCACTAGTGACTAAATACATGCAATAGCTGTTTAGTAATCTCCAAGAAATTAATTTGGTGGTTATGACTTCGTGAGTGACTCAATTAATAAATGTGTCTGAACCAAAACCTTTAATGCTAATGATGATCCTTCCAGATTACACTAGAGACACACAGATGAGGGACCTGGAGGTCACTCACACGGCTGCAGCTTTCACTGCACAGATAACCCCATCTTCTCTCCGCCTGGAAGGCACATCTTGCTCTTGCATCATTGCCAGAGAAGAATATTTAGGATTTCATATCCAAAAACTACTTCAGAAATGTTATTTTTTGCTCTTTCTACAGCACTGCCAGCCGACCTCATCAAAATTGCAAAAGATATTAAGCCTACTATTGAAATACAACAAAAAGGAGATGACTTTGTTGTGACATCGAAAACACCCAAGCAATCTGTAACAAACTCGTTTACACTTGGAAAAGAGGCTGACATTACTACTATGGATGGCAGAAAGCTAAAGGTAACATATGCCAGCAATAGGTGCATTTCTAGTCATCCTTATACTCCAGTTTTGGTGTGCAAATGAAATGTATTGTACCGTTTCCATTAGCAAAAAAATGGTGTGTACACATTCATTTGTATCATTTCAACTGGCAGAGATGTTTGGCTAAAACCTTTAYGAAAATGTTGTGGTCTTCTGTTTAAATTAGCAAACGTGATTCTGAAGTTTCCATATCACTTGCATTTCTTTTACATTTGACTATGCAGTCACCTATTTATTTCAGCTGAATTTCTGATTCTCCACTTTTCAAAATATCTTTTTAAATCTGCTTCAACAGTGTACTGTGAACATGGTAAATGGAAAACTTGTGTGCAAATCAGACACCTTCTCTCACGAGCAGGAAGTTAAAGGAAATGAAATGGTAGAGGTAAGTATTTGGAAAACAGTGGTGCATTAAGAAAAATACTGAAAGAAGTTAGTTCTGAAGTTGTTCCTTACTGACAAAGAGCTTTTGTCTAGGGAGTTAACCTCACTGAACTCCTAAAATGTGTCCACTTGGGTAAAAATTAATATATGAAGTATAGCTAACTATATTATAGTTATGTATCTTGGACAATTTCTTTAGTTCAAAGTATTTTCTAACATCAAGTAGGCAAAACACTGCACAAAAGACCCCATTACTGCTTGGGACATACTCTTCTGGTCTGTAAAAGACCATTTGCTCAGTATGAAGATTACAGACATATTTATAGGCAAGTACTGCAATTGCATTTTCTTGTAGAATAAGATGGATTTTTAAATGAATTACAGAAACATCTACTCACTTAGCTATAAATAGACCTCCTAAAGTCTAAAGGAAAAACAAGTTGTGCATATTTATCATCTGCAGCGTATGACTGTTGGTGGAGCAACACTTGTCAGAAGAAGCAAGAAGGTCTGAAGCCAAATCCACTTTCTTGGAGACATTTTTTACATACCTAAAATAAAGTGCACTTTCCAGCGGTGTGATCTTCGTTACATGAAAGAATAGCAGAGAAAGTCATTATTATTTCTACTYTCCTTTTACATACAAATCCCTTTCCATTATAAGACCATGCTTTCCCTGATTACCCTTCCAGATCTCTTTCACACTCAGAGCATGGAAGATCTGCCTCCACATCAATCAAACCTGCACATACCTGAACAAAATATGACTCGCCATAATAACCAATGGGAGGAGACAGAATCTGATACATTTCTTGTCTCATAAATATGTTTATGAAACATATATGTTTCATAATATATCTCATATATTACTATAATATATAAATATCTCAAGGGAGGGAGTGAGGATGGAACCAGCCTCTTTTCAATGGTGGCCACTTGGTAGAACCAGAGGAAATGGCCACAAACTGCAACGAAAGTTAAGGAAACTTAAGGAAATTTTCTTAAGGAAACTTAAGGAAAAAATTCTTGACAGTGAGGGTGCCAGAGCCCTGGCATAGGCTGCCCAGGGAGGTTGTGSAGTCTCCTTCTCTGGAGATCTTCAAAACCCGCTTGGATGCCACCCTGCGCCCCRTGCTCTGGGTGACCCTGCGTGTGCAGAAGGTTGGACTAGATGATCCCTAGAGGTCCCTTCCAGCCTTAAGGATTCTAATGAACCTATGATAACACACTTAGTGAACCCAGTCAGCTCTTATCCCTTGTTCTAATGTTTGCTGTCCTACTAAAACCCCATCACTATGTCCTGTCCATGACACTGCCTAGTCTAGACTTACCTATGCTGGGAGAAGAGTGGTTTGTGAGGCCTTTTCTGGTGTGTTCTAGCTAATACCATTTACAATATGCTCTAAGCACAATCAAGGAAGCATATTGCTATTCTGTGCTAAGAAGGACCTCAGGGGAAGTTTTGCTGGCATAATTAAGCAAGTATTGTTATGTTCTTTAGCTTCCCATGTAGTTCTACTTTTAAGTATCCTTCTGCAGACTTTAAATTCGGAATTCAGATCATCAGCACACAATCAAGACAGCGGTCAGGCCTCAGAAAGAAGGCTGTTCTAGGGTTTCAGCAAATGGAGCCATTTAAGAGCTTGGACTGTTTCAAAGTTGCTGGGTAACTGCTGCTAACCACAGTGAAACACTGCAAAACACAACAGTTTTCTAACAGTAAATTCACATATTCCTGCAAGCCAACAACCAGGGGGCATTAAAGGCAATATTCAGTGCTGCTTTTACTCCAAGACATGAAACCTTAAATAATTTTGAGGAGACTKGGGACCGTATCTCTCTGCTCTAGGTAATGAGTTCTTTCTGGATGACAAACATTACGGCTTTACACAGTAATACCGGATCCCTTCTTTTGCAAAATCAAGTGATTTTTCTCTGCAAAGGGCTTCAGGTTATTTGCAATCTGTAATCAGGAACATTTCTGTCTTGTTCAAAACTGTTCATTTCCAATTCTAAGGGCTCTGGAGGGGGAATCCTGGCAGCAAACATGTCTATGCACTGCCAAACTCCATTCCTTGGTGATTGCACTGCTTTTCAGAATGGCAGAGGACYGAGTATTTTCTGCTTTGGTATATCTGCATTGGACCGTGTGCTCCACCGTAATTCAGTCTTGGACTTTCTTTCCTTGGCTCGACTCTCAGGTTCTTTCAACAACACTCATGCGTGTACAGAATCTGACTGGGTAGGTGTTCCCAAGTTAAAAGTACCTGCTGCTAGCAGATTTGGAGCAAAACAGTATTAAATGGGAATATCAAATGCATAAACATTGTCAGCAACTCCTCTTTCTTTTCCACGGGGGCCYGTACAGAAAGCGCTAAGCACACAGGACTGTTTTCTTCTATCCCTAAAAGTGCAATACAGAGTTGGCTCTTCTATCTGCTGTGTTTGTGATTCAAACTCCTTTTRTACAAAACGTGGAGAAACATCCGTCAGTTCAGGGTGTGATACTGCCAGCACAGCACTATGCCCGTGCAGTCTGACCAAGTACAGAGCTACCACTACAGAGCTACCATTTCTCGCCTCTTTCACCCCRGCACATGCCCTTATGCACAACAAAAGCATTAGCTCCTCCGGCTGCCTGTCCTTCTGTTAACATAAATGGCTCTAGCAAGAAGGAGCTTGGTCCCAGGCACTGATGGACAGCGCGGGGGTGCGGGGAGGTGCTTCGGGCAGCAGGCCGGGCGCGCGGCCTTTCCCCACAGGGCAGCGGCCCGCCCTCCATGTTGCCAACGGCCGCCAACGGCCGCCGCGTTTGGGCGGGAAACGCGAGCCGGCGGCGGGGGCGCGCGCAGGTGCACGCGCGGGGCAGCGCGCATGCGCACACGGGCCGCGCCTCCCGCCGGAGGAGGGCGGGGGGGGGAAGGCGCATGCGCAGCCCGGGCAGGCTCCGTTTTGGCGCGGGCTGCGCCGCCTCCCCCCTCCTCGCCCCCGCTGCGCTTCCCTCCTCCGGCGGCGCTCTCGCCGGAAGCCCCGCGGGAAGTCTCGCGAGAGGCGGCGGCGGCGGTCGCGGTGGCGCTGCGTGCTGCTCCGGAGGGTCCCTCAGCCGCTCGGCTCCGCGCAGCGCCCGCGCCGCCCCCGCCCGCCGCCGCCGCCATGTCCCGCTACCTGCGGCCCCCCAACACGTCGCTCTTCGTGCGCAACGTGGCCGACGACACGCGGTGAGCGCGGGCGGGCGGGCGCGGGGGCTGCGCAGGCTTTGGCGGGCTCGCTAGGCCGCGGCGGGCCGGGGGCGGCGGGGAGGCCTCGCGCCGCGCGGCCCCTTCCCTGCCCCCGCCTCGCCCTCCGCCATTGTCCCTTCGCTCCCCGAGCGCATCCAGGGAGAACAAAGCTGGGCYGGAGCAGCGCGGGAGCCCGCCCGGCCGCCTCGCGCTCCCGCAGCCGCACATGGAGGCGGGATTCGCCGGCCCTTGCGCCGCTTCGGTGCTCGGCGGCCGTTGGAATTTAAAATATGCGGTTGAAAAGGCGCCGATTGTTGCCCGGGCGGGAGGAAAGGGAGCGCGCGGGATGGCCAGCGGGGCCGGTCCCGTTAGCGGCGCTGGTAATTGCAGCCCGCCCGGGTGCGGTGTTGTTGGGCTAATTGTTGTGTGCGTGGCCTCCAAGAGGCTCTTAATGCGGAGGGAGGAAGGAAAACGCCTTTTCTCTATAATAATTGCGGCAAAATTAGGTAAGCCTGCAGCTTAGAGCAATACTTTTCACTATATATTTATTCCTAAAGAAGGATTAAGTGTATATGTTGCATGCATCAGTATTTGTTGTGTGGATGTTTTTGGTGAACTGCTAGATTTCTCCAATTCCCTTTTGCACTTGAGTATCTCCCTTTCATGTTTATTACCAGTTGTGAGAAGTTTATTGAGCGTGTGCATTAGGAAGGTAGCTGTGATTTGCAGCATCTTTATGTTGCTAAATATAGMATTTCCATTGAAGTTGCTCCAAGATTTGCTTGTATAAGCTCGAGTTTTGAAACTTGCTGGCTGGACAGCTTGCACCAAAGTTGTTCAGCAAATAACAATAACGTAGGCGCAATGGAATGAACCGGGAGCATTATTGTTGTCAAAGAAATTAATAGTTTTTTTTCTTTAATCGGCGTTCATTCCTCTTTTGGCAGTAAATTATTTTAGGGTCAGAACAGTAAAGGAGGAAGACTTTCAAACCTCTTAAAAACTGAGGTTCTTATTCAAGCTTTCATTGTAAGCTTGTGTTTAAATGATGTTTTTAGAGATAGCTTCATTGGGCAACACTTTGGTTGTTGGAACTGGCTTCTTCTGTATATAACGTATATAATATAATGTATATWATATAGTCTGCTGATTACATACAATATAGATTTTTATTTTTTTCCCAGCTTGTGAGGAAGAGAAATGAATAGCAGTAACACTTTCACGCCACATAATTATACATTCGCATGAGTGTCTCATACAAATTGTTGAGTTAACTTCTTTACATGTATTTTCTGTATATTTTAATGTAACTAAGCAACGTCTCTGCTGAAGGGAGAGGAGTTAGGTCAAGCTGTTCTCACGGTGCCACCTCCCTGGAGTAGCTATGGGCATGAATGGCTGCTCACTCTTTCCCACCCTTTGATACAGTGCAAGTGGTGCATGTTCAATGGAAATGCGTTTGTGTGACGGATTTATTCTTGCACCTTTTCTTTGCATGTTACAGATCATGTCTGCATGTTGCAAAATCGCTATTAAGAATTTTATGGGGTACTTGAAAAATTTCTTGGACCCTTCTCCCTTTCAGCCCACTTTGTTAGTACATTTTGCATTGAATTAGCTATTAAGTGTTATGCTTATAGAGTCATGCTAAAAAGTAGATTGAGAATACTGGGGTGTGTTTTGAGCATCTTGAGGTTCAGACTTTCAGAAAAGCCTGCTGTGTTCTTGGCAATAATCTGTTGGATCTTTCCCACCATCCCACAAGTATTTTACTACACTGATACTCTCCAGAATGCTCCAGAAAGATGGTTTGTCACATTATTTAATTGTAGACATATGTATTATTCTTATTTAGCTTAGCAGATGTTTCTAACATAGGGAGGAAACATATGTGTTTGTGATATTTTAGGTCTGAAGATTTGCGCCGTGAGTTTGGTCGTTATGGGCCTATAGTTGATGTATACGTTCCACTTGACTTCTACACTCGTCGTCCYAGAGGATTTGCATATGTTCAATATCCTTTCTTCAGATGGCTGATTAGTGAGGGGTGTTGAAGTTTGAAATTCAAGTTTGTGTAAGAGGTAACAAATCTAAATGAAAAAGCAGTTTAATTTTGTGTTGTATCTAATAAGTGTCTTTCTTRTGTTGTAGACTTTCATTATATTTGAAGATTAACTCCTCTCAGTTGTTCTTTGCCTTTCCGCAAAGCTTAAATCAAGTCCAGTAATATAAAAGCTTGCTTATGTGACTGAAATTGATACTATTTAATTTAAATGAAAAAATKGTCACTGACTCAAAATTTTCTACCATGTTTTTATTATAACTGGTATGTAAGTAAATTGTGCTTAGCAAATTKTGGCTAGTATTCATTGTTAATTTAAAAAAATAAAATAAAAAATGGGAACTGGAATCACTTGATCAAAAGCAGATTGTATAAAAATGAGGTGAAGTTCTTTCTTTAATATTGTCCCCTAATTTACTGTCCTCTGTTGTTGCCTCAGAATGTAAAGCTGTACAGTAATGGCGACCCCAAAGAGAAAGCATGAAAGAACCTTTAGAGTAGAGTTCAACAATTAAGGCAAGTAGACAAGCCAAAGACCTCTTAAGGATCAGGCTTGAAGAGAAGGGAGAGTTTGGGAAAAGAAAAAATAAAGAAAAGCTGGAAGAAGGACAAGCCATAATGGGAGACAAAGCTTCGCTTTATCTACAAAAGGGGGAAAAGGTTGTTTTTCAAAGTAAAAGATAAAGCCATCTGTCATTTTTGGCCAAGCATCTCATGACAAGTCCTTCTGACAAGCACTTAAAGAGTTAAAGGTCAAGATGAAGTTGAATGGTGGCCAAGATTAAAGGAGTCATACCTGATGTATCCTACAGAAAAACAGTTCTTCTTCTGTTTGTCATGTAAGCAGTAACTTGGTGAATGATTCTGGTTTAGTCCATTGACAAAACCTGTCATATTTCTCTTGTGGGTGCTATTGTAATTGTGATCTTGAATTAAAATGCATTCGTTCTTGGTTTCTCAAGGTAAATATACCTACAACATGGTAGTTTATTTTCTGCATAGATGATGCTGGTGATGGACTGAGTTGCTCTAAGAAAGGCAATTTGTTCTTTCAAGTTCCACACRTGGAACAATGTGTGGGAATCACAGTAGTGGTCCATCATGGGCATTAAAATTGGCAAAGACTGTGCTCCTAACATCTGACTGATAGCATAGTATTTTTAGTGTATGGTTTTATCACAGAAAGACTGTTAACAGTCTATATATGTGTCCTTGGCATCCTATAATTTAAATATTTAAAATGAGCTGCTGAAAAAGAAAAGCTTTATCCCAGTTTAAAAATTAATAGAAATATACAGTTTTTCCTGTTGGCATGCCTTAAGTATTTTAAGAACTATGATTTCTTTTTCTTGTAGTGTGAACATAGTGCAGAGAACTGRATCACCATTAATAATTAACTTATTTGGAAAATATGCATTTCTTATTTAAGTACAAGTGGGGGAAGAAGAAACTTGGGTGCTGCATAGCAGTTGCTTGGTTGTGGATAAGTTCATGGACTTAGCATTAGATTTGAATTTTACCACATTACGGGAATTCTCAGATAGTTGGGAGCAATAAAAGTTGCTCGTGTTTCCTGTAGCATGCCCAAAACCAAACCAAAAAAAGAAAGTAAAATCAGAAAATAACTGACTTAAAATAACAAATTTGTTAATTGCTCAAATTCCCAAGTACCTTAACACTCACCACATTTGAAGATGTCCGYGATGCTGAAGATGCTCTCCATAATTTGGACCGAAAGTGGATTTGTGGTCGGCAAATAGAAATCCAGTTTGCACAGGGGGATCGGAAGAGTAAGTGCTTGCATGGACTTCACTAGATTATGATTTTAGCCTTAATATTTAGAGCTAGGTATCATTACAGCAGTTATAAATTATGTGCTTATTTCTTTCTTGTACCTGAAYAGCACATAGATATTTTGCTTTTTATCCAATAGCTATTAATGTTTCTTGTTGTAATTAGATAACTGGGTACAGTGGTTGCTTGCCACAGTGTATTAACTGAAAATATTATTTAAGAGCTTTCTGTTTTATCAAGCTTTCTTGCAGGAACAGACTGATGAAAATTCTCCCTGTCAAAGTGTGTAGCTCACTCAGTTTAATATATTGCAATGCTTGTTATGTCGCCGTGTGTTAGTGGTTCTGTGTGCTATGCCAGTCTGCTTTCCAGGACTGAGGTAACATCTTCAGCTTCATTTTCATATAGCTTGAGATGAAAATAAATTTTAGAATATCTCTGTCCATTCTGGAACAGAATTTCTGTTTTTGATCAGATTAATTGTAAAGAGGTAATTTCTTACATATTAGCAGCATGAGCAGGAAAGTTGCTTCAGGTGCGAACCGAACAGGTGTGTTGGGCTAGAACGATGCAGTTTGTTCAGTCCTGTACTCTAGCAAGTGACTGGCTACAGATATGCTAAGTTGCAAAAAAAGCTGCTTTTCATTAAATATGCATAGGCAACACGAGTGCTCAAAGATTTTTCAGTTAAAGTTGTCAAAGAAACAAGCTGAGTGGTTTTTCCTCAAAAGTGCACGTTCAGTTTTTCTGAAGTCAATGGAAATCACATGCTGTGAAGGGCAAACTTCTGCCCCATATGTGTAAACATTGGAGTTGCTGTTACGTTTCTGAACAGAGGCTCATAAGGACAACTCAATGATGTCAACAGCAGTGCTTAGCACTTAAAATTGTAGCCACCAGCTACGATAGATTCACTTGATAAGGCAAAACAGGTTTAAAAAACATTGAGATGCCATCCTTGGGCTTGAATTAGGATTAGATTCAAGAAAATGGAAAGAAAGTTGTGCTGCTTTGAGACTTTATAACAGAAGGCATCTATATTCATTTCCACTAATTATTTTAAATAATTAAACCACAAAGTGAATGTGTATTGCTGTACTTTGGGGCCATGACCTTYGCTTTTTCATTTTCTTTTAGAATCTGACTCTCTTTTTGTGGAATCGGTTTCATTACTTCTCTGTAAACTTGCCGTATAGGCAGAAGGGATTGTAGGGAGAAGACAATCTTCTAATCATTAGAGARGACAATAGATCGAGTGC
Organism: Nothoprocta perdicaria; assembly: GCF_003342845.1. Classification (NCBI taxonomy): domain Eukaryota; kingdom Metazoa; phylum Chordata; class Aves; order Tinamiformes; family Tinamidae; genus Nothoprocta; species Nothoprocta perdicaria. Next base: position 3,970,839 of record NW_020455566.1, read on the forward strand.
AGTGAGTGATACTGCACAGTCAAGAAAATGGGAGTTTGTTTAATTCCCAGTTAGCTGCCTCTTTTTAGGTGAATGAAGACATTTTCAATAATGTTGGCAGGAATGAGTTGCTAACCTGGCCAGTCACACCAGATGAGAGCTTCGAGGTGGGCTGACATCACCACAGCCAGTTTTTTTTCTGCAATAACAATTCTGACAGGACTGCATCAAGTTTTGTCTGCTGGCTAAACCAGCAAAGCCTCAGTGACATTCAGCAGCCTTTTGTCTTTTTCTGTCTTTTCATTATTTTAGGAAAGATGTTTATGAAATTAAGCTTTCTGATGAATATGTAAATAGCATTAGTAATGTTGCAAATGGAAAATGGGGACTTTGTATGTATGTTGTTGTTGTTTTGAACTTAAAATGTTAAAAAACTGCTCTTTTTCTACAGCACCAAATCAAATGAAAGCCAAGGAAGGGAGAAACCTATACAGTTCTTCACGTTACGATGACTATGACAGATACAGGCGGTCTAGAAGTCGGAGCTATGAAAGGAGACGGTCTAGAAGTCGTTCTTTTGATTACAGCTATAGGAGATCGTATAGCCCTAGAAAGTAAGTGTAGTGTGTTTGGCTTTGACTGCACAGCGGTCCGTCGGAAAAGAAACACCATTGACAATTTAGTTCTTAACATTTTGCTTGTTCTTCTAAACTTACGTTGTACAGTCATTTGTGGGAGTTGGGTTGCTTGCATGCTTCATCGAAACAAATATTGATTGATTCTCTGCTTCATTGGCAAATAACTAAAAGCAAATGCACATCTCTAATGTATTAATCATATGTATAAATACATAGATATTTGTCACTGTTTACTTTTTCTGATATACCTTTTTAGCAGTAGACCTGCTGGAAGACCTCGGCGTAGCAGAAGCCATTCGGACAATGATAGGTAAAATACTTTTTACATGATTTAAATTTAAACTAGTTCACTGTGTTCCTTTAACTGTAGGCTTAAAGTTTCTCCTGGTAAACAATTTTTAATGTACTAGATGTCTAAGAATAGTGTTTTTACATTCAAATCTCCTCTCTCCCCTTTATTCTGATAGGTTCAAACACCGCAATCGATCTTTTTCAAGATCTAAGTCCAATTCAAGATCACGATCCAAGTCACAGCCCAAGAAAGAAATGAAGGCTAAATCACGGTCTAGGTCTGCATCTCACACCAAATCTAGAGGCACCTCTAAAACAGATTCTAAAACACACTATAAGTCCAGCTCAAGATATGAAAAGGAATCGAGAAAAAAAGAACCAGCTAGATCCAAATCACAGTCAAGATCACATTCTAGATCTAGGTCAAAATCCAGATCAAGGTCATGGACTAGTCCCAAGTCCAGTGGCCACTAACAGTGTATCCATGTTGTTTTTAGGCATGTAACATTCATTTACACACAGTTCAGTTTACTTAAATTATCAGGAATATGATGTTGCAACAGTGCTTAAAAAAAAAAACAACAACAAAAAGAATTGTCAGTTTTCCCTGTAGCCGACAATGGTTATAATTAAAACAGTGTCGAGAAGCCACTGAGAGAGAGAGAGAGAGAGAATGTCCACTTGGTTAAATGTCATGGGCAGCTACTGATTTGATTGTGGTGTCTCTATGTATATTTTTGTAAAGACTTGCATTTTCAATGCTTCAATATTGGTGATGACTTGATTGATCGTAACTTGCAACATTGTCCTATTGAAAAAATGTCATGCCCGCACAGCGACTGGTACTGGCTCGTGCCGAACGGTTAAACCAACCGTTCAGCTTGTTCTTTAATACTAAACGTGGTAGTAAAATGGAAATGTGGGAGCCGTGGTGCCGGCTGCGCGCCGGGCGTTGCGGGTGTCGCGAGGCAGGTTCCTGGCTGCCGCAGGGAGCTCTGCACAGCGCTGCCGGTTCTCTTTACGCTGCCGGCTGCAGAGGCGATGCTCGCGTGTAGCCTCCCCGGGAGAGGGGTAGTCCTGAAGCTTGTTCAGGGAGCAGGCAGGGACACACCACGTCAGGATGGAGGCTTCGTGGCTCTTGACCTGGCTGCTAATGCTAAACGTTGGTGCGAGGAGGGGAGACCCCTTGCAATGGAAAATTAAGTTCAGATTTCAGCAGAAGAGCGACTGCGTATTAGGTTGTGCGTACATTTTATGCAGTTTTTGTATCTATTCTAAATTTTAGTGAGCAGTTAACCATAAAATTGCTTAGTTTTCCTGCTGTTAGCTACAAGTAGATTGTTTCGAGTTGTGTGTGTACAGTATRTAAGAACTAAACTTTTATGCCAATGACTCCTGTGGTTAGTTGGTGTATTCATAGGTATAAACCTGCAGCCATCTCTCTTCTCGAGTACAAAGGCTTGCTGCTCCCATCCAGAAGTACTTAGCCGAGCAAGGCTGAATCACTTTGTCCTCAAAATGGATAGTGGTTTGGGGCAAGATTTCATTTTACTTGAACAAAGGTTTCAAGTTGGATATGAATAAGAGCTGCATCTCTAGCTATTTAGTTTATCACTAATACAGTATAATTAGTAAAATGAATGTGAAAAATAACAAAACCAGTGTGTAATCTTACAAGTATTTCTCTAGAAGGCAAGATAGATACTTTGTTATCAAAGCGGCTTTTGGCGTTGTTTTTTCTATTTCCCTTCAAAAGCCAGCATCACACTTAGTGGTCCTTGTCTGTGTAGTAGCATACAAGACCTTCGTTTAAAAACTTCCTTTTTAGAGAAATGTCTTAGGTTTTGGTTTTACTGTTTTCCGCAGGGCCTTTGAAGAACTGCAGATGGCTTTTAAATACTGGCGGTGGAACGTGCTTAGGGGGTTGATTCTAGAACCTTTGTATATTTGATAGTATTTCTAACTTTTTCTTTACTGTTTGCAGTTAATGTTCATGTTCTGCTATGCAATCATTTATATGCACGTTCCTTTAATTTTGTAGACTTTCCTGGATGTATAGTTTAAAAACCACAAAGTCTATTTAAAACTGTAGCAGTAGCGTGCAGCTCTAGCAGAGGAAAGTTGTGGGATTAAACTTTGTATTTCCTTTCTTATAGAGGCTTCTAAAAAGGTATTTTTATATGTTCTTTTTAACAAATATTGTGTACTACCTTTAAAACATCAATGTTTTGATCAAAATAACTAAAGACCCAGCTTATTTTCTGCTTGCTGTAAATTTAGCAAACATGCTGTAATAAAAAAAAAAAATGAAGGAAATACTGATCCACTGGAATTATTGTAGCTTTAGAATTTGACTCCAGAGAATTGCTAGGAGCAGAATTATGCATCCCTTGTGGAGTAAAATCTTTCCTATGGTATTTCAGTAAAGTCAGGAATCTGTTTATTGTTTGACATCGGAGTAAATATCACTTCCTATTTCTACGAGGGGTACTAGACAAAATAAGACTGACAAGCAAATGTTGTAACACCTTGAAATTTCTCTTCCATTGACTTTTGTTATTGCTGGGTGGACTTCCCTGTGGTTTTAACTTGGATATTGCTGGCTAGGTTACAAACTGCAGTTAAAGATTCATAGAGAGGCTAGTTTCTAGGTGCTAGATAGCTCCTCCTTATCCAGAGCTGCACCACCAGTGGTTCTTCAGCAGGCTGCGAACGGGCTTTGGTGCTCAGGAGTTTGAGCTGCCTCCTGGCACTAGTGCTTGTAGAGCTTGTTCTTTTTATGCCACTGAATGAGAGCAATTCTGAAGAGCACTTAAATACTTTGATAAATCCAGTCTTATCCTTTTTATGTTGAACTGTGATTGTCTGGTAGTTGATTTCCCTGAAAATGGTTTGTAACAAAGGGGAGGGGGGGGTGGAAAAAAGAACACTCCTGTTTTCCAACCTCTTTAAATGGCAGAGGTTCAAAGCCAGGTGCTGCACCTGACGGTCTCTGGGGAGGATGCGGATCCAGAGCTGGGGGGTGTTGTCAGCAGCCTGCCAAGCACTGCTGTGAATAATGGTCACCTTTTAGGCCAGCCAGAATTGGAGCTGGTTGGGTGGGGAGGAGGGAAGAGGACAGCGTGGCCAGGCTGAGATTCCAGCTTGTGCCTGCAGCCTAACAGTAACAGACCTTAACTATTTTGTCATCGTGTCCTTATATTGTGTGCCTCAACATTTATGTATAGCACAGTTTAAATTTTTTGTTTTGAAAATCCAATTCATTGCAAGTATAATGTAGTATCTGACAGTTCTGATGGTTCTTTCTTTCTCTCCCAGAGGTAGGACTAAACTTTGACTTGACTTGTGTATATGAACAAGCCAGAAAAGCCGAACACAAACCCACGATGTTTCAAGAGTGCATGAATAAAGATGTTGTCCTAGTTCTTGCTCCCATGGAAAAATTGTGAAGAAGCTGTTCTGTGGGCCTTTCAGTTGGGGACGAGTTAGCAGGTTGTGGCCAAAAGGGCAGGGAATGTTTGTGCATTCACGYGAGTCCAGCCACAGCCCATCTAGATAACATCTCCCTTCCTTGATGCAGGTGTCTCTTCCTGCTCTAAATAAGCAGTAGCCTGTCTTGTGCAAGCTACCCGCAGGTTATGCACAGCTGGAATGCAAGAACATACGCAGGCTACAAAAGATCATGTATAGGCATCTTTCTTTTGGAGTCTCAAGACTGGTGGGAATTACAATTTTTTTTTCCTCTGTGGTAAACTAGATTTTGTCATTCCTGCAAATTATGTAGAATTGAAGTAGTGTGTATAAACTCTGCTGAAACTAATGGCTGTGCTCCAAAGTATCTGCAGCGTAATGACTGATGTCAGCAGTAACAGAAGGCTCTATTGGAACTTCCTTTTTCACCAAAAGTCCATGCACCCAACTGATAATTTTAATTAAAAATCTTTAAATTTAGTGTTTCAGTAGCTGGGTGTTTAAATTAGGGACTATGATAGGCTGGTCTCTGAAAGCTAAATGTTATCCTTTCTATGTCTTTTAAAGATGTTTAAATGTATACTATAATGGCTTTATTCAAAGTGAAAGTTTTCAATTTCAATGTTATTTTGACCTCTGCTCCTAGAAAGAGCTTTTYCTTTTTCTCTAAATGTTTAGTCCGGGGTAGCAACTTGAAAACTGTTCAGAGAAGGGTAATTGGATTAAAAAATACATTTGCAGCACTGCTACATGATTTTTGGCAGGGATGTTGCAGATAACATTTTGAAGTACAAAAGAAGAGATTTACTCCTCTTCGGGACATAATCACCCATTAGTAATTGCTGGTTTTCTCCATTTATCTTGTAACTTGCTTAAGAAGTCTGTAGTCCATTGCTATAATACCTGTCTAAAGATACTCTTACTGATGAGACTATTATAGGAAGGGAAGACTATGTACCCTGTAGTGTGTTTGATCAAAAGATGCTAATGTTTTATTCATACACATCCTTTCTTCTTGAGTTTTGTGTTCCATCTGTGCAAATAACCCTGTGAATTGGGAATAAAATGTACAAGTTTTGACTATACCTTGAGAGCACCTTCTGACTTAATTAACACAGCTGGTCACCAAACACTGGACCACCCAAGGGAGCTGCTTCTTGGCGCAGAGCACTCGGGCCGAGGGCGCGATCAGTGGCGGGACTCTGCAAACTGCCCCTGCCCCTCTCCTCCACGGAGCTTGTTGGGCTTTCTGGGCAGAGCCGGCTCTCCCTTCACCCAGCGGTTGGGGTAACAGCATAGTCTTGTGCTGCACAGGTCACTTGGCAGCCTGCGAGAGGGGGCTGGAGAAGCAAGCTGCCCTGTTCATTTCTAGCCCGTGCCACATCCACAGCTCTCTGCAGCCTGTTGCTCCTTGTGCTTACAAGTGTCTTTAATTAAGCAGGCAGGGAGACAGGTTAATGACGTTAATGGGGCCATTAAGTACCTTAATCAGCCTTGTGGAGTGTCAGTGCTTTGCTCAAGGCTGGGCTAGCTGTGTGCCTTTAATGCCCGTGTGTAAGAAACCCTGGAGGCTGAGATCAAGGAGGAATTTTGTCCCTACCTCCATCCCTTTTAGAATAATGGGGCTAAAGGGGGAGGTGGAAGAACCTTCCTCTTCTTCCCAAGGTACATTCAGCACTTCAGYAGACACTTGCCTGAGTTAAATATGCCTGGTGAAGGCTCTACTCCACCTGACCTCCTTGGGATAAAATGCTGTACACCACACCCCTCCAAGAGGGTCAGCACCTTTTTACAACTCTGAACTACTGAAAGCCACATCATCTTTTGTGAATTCATTTAGGTGAAGGTTGTCCTCTGTGCAGCTTTTACCAAGGCAGTGCTTAAACTGTACCTGATACTGTCAAGTCCTGGAAAGGTTTTAAATGCATTTTAAACACTTAAGCCCCCACAGTTTGAGTCTTGTAGAATGAGATACACTGGCCTCATGAGGCAGGTTGCTGCTGCCCCTGTACTCCACTGCACAACACTTCCACAGAGTCCAGCTCGCCTGCATACAGGCTCTAGTACAATGCTGTGAAGCAAGAAATATTTTACATAACCCTCTTAAAATAATTAAAGAGTAGCTTAGGGGGAGAAAATTTGATTTATTCAATTTAGTTTCCAATTTTTACATACAAAGTTAGTAAATCACATTTGGAAATTGAGTTCACAATTATAGTTGGGATACAGCTTAACATTGGTGAAAAGATAGGTCAAAGTATTTTGAAGACTGCCAATTCCATCTCATTTGAAACAAAGTATTTGTAAACATTCAAGCAGCTGCCGCCACGTTCTGAATGTATAGGAAGAACACATCTTAAAACTTTTACAATTATAAAAATCACATTAACTATTTTGTTATCATCTACTATTTTTAATGTCAGATTCTGTTGATGACAGGCCCTTGTTTCTACCAGATTCCAGTGAATTGTGGCAGCACTGAAACCTACCCCTTGGCTGCTAGGAACTTGTTTCTCATTTCATCACTGCAGTTGCTGGTGACTAGTAAAGCCCRGGACAGAAGAGCGCTGAAGCAGGGACAGGTTTCAGACGTCAAAGCACTGTCCAAACAGCTCAGTTCCGATCAGCTTCCTAATCACAGCACTTGGCTTTTCTTGGGAGACATCCAATCATTTAACATGCATCTCTCCTATATATTCAGAACATGAGCATAGAGTGGAGGTTTTTTTAAAGTTTTTTTTTTTTTTTTAATACAAAATTCTCAATATGCCTCTTTTGCACTGAGTTTAAGAAAGGCGCCTACGAAGAAAAACGTGCATGGTCACTGTACGTTAAGTGCAAGGGCACAGCCACAAGTGTGCTTTTAGGTTTTTTTTTTCTTTTTTAAACAAAATACTTCTTTTTTAAATCAGGCCATGTACTCAGCATGGTCATCTTACATTCAGCAGTTTTGTACTAAAAATACTTTTGTGCAGGAAAGCCCAGCATAAATTTACATATGCTACAAAGTTTTACAGTTATTTACATGGCTCTTTCTTCCCTATCTATGAAAACATTTTATACCTGCCACAAGCTACAAGTAATTTAAAACAATATTACAGGGTACAGGGTAACCAATTTAAAACTAGCCTAAGTAACTCTACTCCATTTTCTCCACAATTACAAAATTGATATAAAAATGCATTTTAAAATCATCAGTGCAATTAAAATACAAGGACTTTAAGTTTTTGGCAGTCATCTGGCAATGTAAAATATGTCATTAGTTGGCACAGTTTGACTGAGATTCCAATTAATTTTCTAGAGCTGGAGAAAGACCAAAATACTCATTTGCCTGATGTGTTCTTCTATCTGTTCAAGAACAAGCAACAAAATCAATTTAGCTGCAGACTTGAGTGCTTGTCCAGTGTAAAGAGTGCCAAATAAAAGCTCACAGGTATRAGAGAGAGAGGGGAGAAAATAAAAGGTAAAAAAAGAGAGAGGAAAAAAAAAAATCTTCAAATGCCACCTAGGCAGGTCTCTGCTAGGAAAGTCTGCTCTGCAGAGCTTTCACATAACTAGCAAATTTGACAAGTTTGAAAGACAAAGTAACTGCCTAAAGCTCTGTGTATTTTTCCCCAGTTAATGCTGCATTCAGCTAAGCAGAAATTGGTTTTCTAATACCATTCCTAATACCATACYAGGAAATAGTCACAATCTCAATTTTGAACCAATCCAAATCTATTCCAGTAAATGAAGAATTGGCAACTTGCTCAGAACTGAAATTCACTACAAAATATTTTTTTCACAGTGACATGCATACAGCACAGGTTGAGGTGAAGCACTGGAGGGGTATGTAAACTATCCCCGTTCCCCTTCCAGCTGCCCAACTATGTGCAGAACTAGTTCCATATACCTGTACACCTGGAGTTATGAATGCCTATTCTCAAATTTGAAACCCTGTAAATTTAAATAACTAAAAATATGGAAAATTACATCTCAAGCCTGGACTTTAAGTAAAGTTTTAAGCTGAAATGTCATTATTTCTTTATCAGAAGGTTTAAAAGAAACGGGTACCCAATGGCTTGGTGGCTTAGGAAGAACACTTGGTGAGGGTGGCTCACTAAATTTTGCGCCAGCATAGTTCTGATTGGCTTGAGGTGTGAAAAACAAGTTGGAACTTGATAAATTGGGACTCCAATTTTGATTATTGGGGAAATGAACATTGTTCTTTCCCCCTTTCTGCATGGCCTGCCACGCAGCAGGTGATGAGTTGCATCCGTGTCCTCTTTCTTTCTTCATATAGGTCATCTTCATCTGAGAGTTCTGATCTTTATTCTTCTGCCTGTTTTTAAGTTGTTGATGGTTCTTGGTGGTATTTCTAGCTTGTGGAACTGGAATGTTGAACCTTTCTCCACCACCCATCTTCAACTCAAGTGTCACCTATAAAACAGAATGACAATGTGAAGCTTGGCACTTGTGACTTTTTCAAACATGTTTTTGTTTTTTTTAACATTCTAGGGAGTTGAAAACACTATCCCAAAATAAGACACATTTTTTTTTCTTCCACTGACAAAAGAGTCTTCAGTAATACAGACTCAAGAACTCAGCTGACAAAAATCACAAGACCTGAATTATAGTAAACTTTAAAATGTCGTGTCTGTTCAGTGTAACCCAGAGGACAGGCATCCTACCGAACCAGCATCACAAAGCACAGGCAGCCAGTATCAAAGCAACACTAACCCCACACTTAGGGTAGAGGTGAGAAAACAAGGAGGCTAAGTTAAAAACACACTCTGGTGCAAGAATCTCTAATGTGTTTTAGGTGAGAAGAGCCAAGGACTTGCCAATGAGGGCACATCCTCTAGACAGGGGAGGACATGGACTGTATGATGGCTCAGCAGTGGCTCATGAGGACACTCTAGGCCAACCTGGCTTCAGTGACAGTACCCCATGGCCCTCTGCCACAGCTGCAGCCTTCTCTGCCTGATTGTCTGGCCCTGGAAATAGCTGCTACCACCACTTCCTTTCCCAGCAACTACCACTAAAAGCATATTAAAGACATTGCTCAAACGCAGTGCCAGATTTAAGTTGTTAGTATCTAATCCTGAAGACRTTTATATTTACATTCAGCCTATGATATGACCAGAGATCTGGACAACGTCTACAACTGACAAAGCCTCTCCCGCTGCCTCACTGAAACGCTCAGCAGAACGGCAGACGCCGACACAGAGCTTCCTGGGTAAGGAATATTCTAACACAGAATATTCCTGATATTCCTAACATGGAGCTGTGTAGCTGACCACAGCAAGGGAGGGGCAAGATCCACTTCCCAAACAGCTTTTCCCAGAGGGAAAAGGGGCACATGCATTAGTGGCACACAGAGCAAGACTTAGGCACCCTTCAGGAACAAAGCTCTCCTCAAAGTGTGAGAGCAACTGGAAGTATCCTCAAATAAAAGCAAGCATTTACAACCTGACTTCTAAACTACAGAGCCAGATATTAAACACCCTGTTTGGTCCTTTCAYGTCAGTTTTCCCACAGTACATTATTCCCATTTACCTTTCACTTGTCTTCTCGGATTCCACACTCTCCAAATCCTGTCCCCTTTCTTGCTTCCAAGCCTGGAAAAGTAGATGCTGCCTTTCGCTGGACTCCTTCCTTTGGCTAATGATAGAAGTTTTCATGGGCTGATCTGCTGCGTTCAGCCAGGTAGCCGAGCCCAACATCGGATTCTCGGCACAGAGGTTCCAAGGGAGAAGTCTCAACTGGATAAATTAGAGAAGTCCGAATTCAAATAATGAAACACACAATTGCTTCTCCTTTTATTTAAAGTGAGAAGAGTCACATGATCTCTAAGCCCAACTCAGACGCATTCCTCTATTAAAAAAGACAATATACTTAAAACATTTTTTTACAGGAGAGTATTTTTATCCCCGTGAGCCTCACCATTATGCTTAGTATTTCCACGAATGTGTTTTCATCTTGGTATACATCTTATACTAATAAATATTTTGGTTAAACAGAAGTGAGCGCAACCTTAACCTCTCTTTCAAAGGGAAGTCAAAAGAACGACCAAAAAAAAAAAAAAAAAAGAAAAGAAAAAGGAAAGAAAAAGACACACTTGGAGATGAACTACGCGGTAGCTGGTGTCTCAGTGTATCACCCTGAGCAGAGCCCCCCCATTGAAGCTGTCTCGGGAACTCACCCCCGACTCAGTGCGACCAGCCCCCCGTACTGCCAAACTTTGCTGGCCCTAAGCGCCCGACACTTCAGTTGCCCTCAAAGCCTTTTTCAACCACTCCCATTTCAAAACGAATCAATCCCTGACCAACTCTTAACTAAACAGGAAACTGTTTTATCTCGTATGCGCCCCCTCCCCCCCCGTCTTTTCCAAGGCGTTCCAGCCTGGTGACCTCCCCAGCAAACTGCGTCACTCCATGTCACCCGCACCTCCAAATGTCCCCTCTCCCCAAAGCGCCAAGCTTGCGCCTCTCCCTTCTCGCCTCCCGGACCGGGGGGCCGGGCAATCCCCGGCGCCGCTTCCCCAACAATGGAGGAGCTCGGCGAGCACAACATGGCGGCGGCGCCCTGCCCTTCCCACAGCGCTCTTCCCTTACCGACTTCTGTCCGTCTCGTCGGCTCCCAAGCACAGCTGCACACGGGCCTTTAGGCRCCGAGCCCGATGCTCCTCCGCCGCCGCTCGCCGGCCCCCACCCCCCCACCCCGCAAAGCGCACTCCGCCTCTCTCCACCAACTCCTGCCGCTGCTCCTCTCTCTCCCACACAAAATGGCGGCCGCGGAGCTGCGCCGTATAACGCCATCACCCTCCTCCCCCCTCCCCGGGCCTTCCCGCTCCAGCCAATAGGAGGGCGCTGCGTACTTCCTGCGGCCAATGAGGAGCAAGCCCCGCCTGTTGCTGGGGGCCGAGGCTGCGGCCGTGCGCGGGCGGAGCCCGGTTTGAATCCCCTCAGCGAAGGGCAGGCCGGGAGGGGCGGCGCGGCCGCCGCTTTCCCCTTTTGTTCGTCTTGTTTATCCCCTTCACAAAGTTAAGGGCTTAAAATAACCTGTGTGGGTTTTACGACCCGTTTCAAGTCATTGCTGGTAGCTTCGGTTCGCGGAAAACGTCCTCGTAAGATTTGGCAAGCCCATAACCTCCCCCTGCCACCTTCATTTGTCCCTTTACAAGATTTCAGGGGGAATTTTTATGCCAAAACGAAGTTTGAAAGGAAAGTATTCACGAATTAAAATGTTGGTGTGCTGTGGGAATGCATTACCAAAAAAAAAAAACCCTAAAAAGAAACTGTGGGAGGCTTGTATTTACCTTCACAGGGTTGTTCCTCTCACCTCAGAGCATCATTCATATAATTCATACAGAAACAACAAAATTTTGTGCCTTTACCATGTATCCAGCAAAATGACAAGACTATGAGAAACCCCAGCACTCCTTTAGCAAGCCTCTCCATACCATCACCTGCACACATTGGAAGCACCTAAAATAAATTACAAAAATAATATCAGTGTCAAAAGGAACACGGCTTTCAGCTTCATCGATTTCAGATGGAGAAAAAACAGCACACATACGAAAGAGACTGGGCTTCAGGAGCCGGAGCACGGCCTGGGAGGAGCCTCCTTCGTGCTCTGCTTCCCTCAGCACAAAAATGGAAGATACACAACTTCCTCCTCCAGCTCTGGGACACTTGAAAACACGGCTGGTTTCTTGCTGCTGAGCGCCGGGTGGGACAAGGGACACTGACTGACCTCGGTCCTTCAGCAGAAGCAGAACAGGGATGCCCTCCCCAGGGAAGCACCTGGTCTAGGCAGTATTTCATAATCCTCTGCATTATTAAAGAAAAGCCATATTCTATTTTAATATACACGACGTGGCGACACAACCAAGCTGAGGCCTTTGTTYATGCTCCTTATTGAGTGTTGGCATAAACCAAATAGAGATTAAATTGGTTTTCCTCCCTTTGCTGTGTGTTTCTTGGTTTTTGAAGTTATGTCTGAGATTCTTTGAGTAACTTTCTTAAAAGGAGAAGGCCTGAACAGCAGTGTCTGCTGTAACCAAACAAGCCTTGAGAGACCACTAATGATCTCCAACAACTCTCCTGTAACACCTATCAGCYGGTTTTTGCTTTGGTTAAACCTTGAGTGTTTTTATCTGCTGAAATATCTCCTCATCTCATAATGTGTGTTTGAATTGGGGCACATCGCTGAAGCTTGGAAATAACATTTTACAGACTGCAAACGTGCACTCGTGCAGGGAACAGAACAGTCAGGTACTTTTCATTTCAGTTCAAGGATAACACAAGGTCTGGCTGTTTTTCCACATTATCTCTTAGATACTTCRGAAAACATCTTGTCCTTTTCAGGGCTGGTTTTGGGGTCAGGTTGACACAGTTGGCCAGAGGCAGAAGGCAGCAGGAAGCCTCAGTGATAAACCAATCCCACACGTTTCACTGGAACATACTGGGAAGCCAGCTGAGTACTGCAAAAGTTGTGTAATCCACTCAGTTTAAGCGGGAACCCGAGGGGTACTTTTAAATCAAACCAAASGACAGGCAGTCTAGAACATCTAAAAAAGTGTCTAACTTCAAGCGCATGCACTAATAATAATAATAAAAGTTATCATAATTTCACACTGCAGTCTCTGAACACTTGGGTAACTTTCCTGTGGTAGGACAAGAGAAGATAAAGTCCCCAGGGCTGCTGTAACCCAAACAGGTACAGAAACACCTCGTGTGACTGAACATCCCAAACAGCRCCTGCCAAATCCAGGTCGCAGGTACCTGCGGTTTCTTATTACGGACATCTGGGACCTCTTCTCAAGAGGATACTCCATTCCCTCAAAGATTGATTTTGAATCCATCCTGTGTTTTAATGGCCTCAACACAAGACTTCCTGCTCCTGAGGACGTGGCAGGACAGTCACCTCAATTACTCATGGGCTGCAGGTGGTGACACACAGGCCACCCCCGGCATYGGCAGCTCCCCCTTTTGTGCACTGTAACTCACCAGCCAGGCCAGCACAACTGCAGCCCCGGCTTCCTATCACCATGTGCCTCCCACTGCAACAAACTCCTTGACCTCATCTCTACCCTGCCTTCACTAGGTGCTCTTAAAACTTATTTTGCAAGCRCTTCTCATTGCGCAAGCACCTGCTCTGTCATCCTTGCTCTGCTTCCTCCAGGTAATCAGAGGCTGACTGCAAGAACAACCAAGTTTCCCGCTGTTCCTAAGCAGCCACATTCTTAGGCTGGGTCTACCTTGCTCAGATCCTCCTCCGGCAGCCCTCCAACGGGCCTCTGCTGCCGCAGAAACAGCAAAGCAACAAGGTCTTCCTCTCCAACAACCCCGTTTTGTCTCAGAGCAGGTCTAACCAGCAGCTCTTAATACTGTCTGCCCAGGGAAGCCAGCTCTGCCCGTGCTGATGGGGCAGCAGCCTGCAAGGGGCCCAGCAGTTCTAACAAAGACCAAGTCCCCAGAGCTCATTAGCCCCAAACAGCYTTCAGCAGTGAACAGCAGCCCTGCCCACGCACCCGTTTGTGCCAGGACAGAATCTCCCGGGAAAAGCCCCTGATTGCTGCAGGAAGCAACCGGGACAGGTGATTCACTCCTTAAGTCAACACTGAACCATTGCCCCAGTTTTACTGCACAGAGGACAAGTTTCCCGTGACTCTCAGGTTTTAAAGGGGCATAAAGAATAAACACACTTGGCATTACTAAGATTCCCATGATGTGCTTCACGTTAGTTACACGGCACCATCTGAGCCAAATATTAACTAGCGTAACAATAATCTAACCAAGTTTCCCCTGCGAGGGAAAYGTGTTGATTTTGTGTGTTCTTAAAAGAAAAAAATGACACAAGTATATAGCAACAGAATAGACTTTATTCTATTCTAACACATCCAAATAATAGAATTCTATTATTATAACACATCAAGCACCCCAGCAATTCAAGGGAAATTTATATTAACTCGTTGCTTAAATGAGTCCTTMCAAGCTTGTTTTTAATGAAATCAGGGGCAGGATCCCTAGAGATAATGCAGTATCCAAGCCATGGATATGAATTGTCTCCAGAGCACGAGATTCCTCCTGCACGCTTCTAAAACCAGACGCACGCTCAGCAGTATCTCTGAGGACTTCTCTCCTTTGCTGAGGTGTGACTGCAGCATGTATATCTGTATATATATATATACATGCACATAACCCAGCAACGGTGAAGAAAATATGGAAATACAAAGCTCATTTAAGGTCAGTTAAGGAAGCCATGAGTCTGAGATCATGCACASAGCCCCATAGCAGCTTTCACAGAATATTCAAGGCTGAAAGGGACCTCTAGAGATCATGTAGCCCAACCTTCCTGCTCAAGCAGGCACACCTAGAGCATGTGGCACAGGGTGGCATCCAGGTGGGTTTTGATAGACCTCCAGAGAAGGAGACTTATGGAGCTTTGCCATAATTGGAATGTGAACGTGGTAAATAAAGGCACATCCAGGCAYGGCTTCGGCATCACACCCTTCAGCTCTCCAGTCTCAACAGCTCCCCATTCAAATCCCCAGCTGCTCTGACTCACCTGCACCCATAAAAGCCTTCAGCCCGTGTAAGTCAATAGGCTCAATTCACACCTTATCAGCAGAGAACATGTTCCCACCCTGCACACACCTCAGTGCARGAGAGCAAGCAAAGGGCTCCTCCAGCCAGCCCCAGCACACACAAGGAGGCAAAGCAGCTGCTCCTGAGCCAGACCAAGACCAGGAGCTGCCGCACCTACCCCGTGCCCTGGTCTTCCTCAGGCATGGAGCAGAGCTAGGAACCCACCTGGATGTGGCTAATATATATAGTTATTAGCAGGTGCTATGACATAGCATCTATTTAACAGTTGAGACATGCCTGAGTCTACTTCTAGTTTAAAAAGCATAAAATCAGGTGCAATGAATTCAGGCCACTCCACCCAAGCAGGAGAGCAGCCCTTTAAAGCCCCCCAGGCAAGTGCAGTCYCTGCAGAGCCTTTTTCCAGCAGGGCTGTTTCCTCGGTTTCTTGAGGCAATGGGTTGAGTTAATTTCTGCTAAGTAGCAACAGGCAAAAACAGAAAAGAGAAAGGGCCTGCCCTTAATGGAAAAGCAGTGCTGGTTATTGATCTCAGCTGTTGGTGTGGGGATTAGCCAGAGCGGGGCTATTCGCAGCCTTGATAGCCACAGCTGATGCCAAGGGCGCCTTGCATGCAGCCCAGCTGGGAACAAAAGCCCTAGATTATAAAAGTCAGACTAGACGATTTTACTTTTACCCTGGCAGGACAATTTTGCTACATAACAGGATCCAGAAGCCTAATTAAAAGCTGGAATGTGCTTCCAGATCCACTGCAGTAATGTTTCTTCCTTTATAGTGCTTGTTCTTTTGTCACAACAGCAGCTTTCTTTGCAGATACAGAAGACCTGGCTTCATAAATCACAAAAGCGGGCTGACTGCTGCGTTTCCAGYGCAGGACTAAGTGCCATGCGGACAGTCTATTCTCACTTTGAGCCATGTGGTTCTCTTTCATTGGCACTGTTGAAGATGTGGGGTCCCAAAGGGRCTGGAAGTTGTCCTATTGTATAGGAAGAAATGTTTGCTGGCTGGGGACAACGTGTAGCTCTTAAGCAATGTTCCCTGATGCTCAAATAAGTCTTAGTAGAGCTCTTTAACAGAGGCTAAAGGTAATTCTGGCAGGGAGAAAAATGGGTGTATTTCACACCACCGTGTTGCACTGGCTTTGCTTTATCCCACGATACCTTACACACCATTGATGTAACCCTGCACACTATTACCTGGGGAAGCGGCGTCCCTTACCTGGGTAGTCCTTCCACGTGAGCTCAGCCTGCTCAGAGGGGTGAAGCACCAGAGCAGCTCCTAGGGCCACGCTCGTACGACTCGTGCTCGCGGGCAGTCGCGCTCTGCAGACTTTGGGATGTCAAAAATCCACGCGGTGCCTCCCCAGGCATCGCTTCCACACTGAAATGCACCTGCACCCTCATGTGTACCCCAGAAATGTTGTGGTGAGGATGCTCTAGACCTGGGAAGCAGGGCTGTCCCACACAGGAAGGGTAACCAGTTAACTGGTTAAAGGCTGAACTGGAAGAGTCCCGCCAGGTAGTGGCACTTGCAGGTAGTGGCACTTACCCTCGGGCAGTGACGTGCAGGGGCGGCCGCCTCCAGCTTGGGAGGCTTGTGGGCTCTCCCGCTGGGAATGGAAGGGCCTGGTTTCATATTGGGCACGTTCCTCACTAAAGGAATCTTTACAGAACGTGACCTGAGGGGCACAGAGGAGCAGCCCGTTGTGCAGCAGGCTCCCAAATCCACCCGTGTGAGCAGTGGCTGAAGGCCRAGGTGGGTCCCAGGCGGCAGCGGTTCCCAAGCGCCCCGGGAGCYGCAGGGAACCCTCCACTTCCCTGCYGCGGAGCACGAGGAAGCGGCAGGTTCCCCCTGTGCCGCCACCTCGTTCTCATGGTCTGCGCGGCCCTGTGAGCACCGGCCGCTGCCCTGGAGAGGGCAGCCGAGCACTGCTGAACCCGGCACCGCTGCTCCTGCCCCGGAGCTGTCTGGGTTCCAAACAGGCCCTTGGCRGCTCCTGGGAACAGGACCTGCAGCAGGGAACGGTCTCTCCTCTGCGGCCAGGCCACTGCCTGCTCCTCCGGGTGGGATTCGGGAGCCTTGCGTTGACTTTCCCGAACCATAACCCTGCAAATGTCTTTGAGATTTCAGGCAGCCTTGCACCTATGCACCGACACGGAGCCTGGAGTAACAGATCCCGGGTCCTCCCGCAGCTCTGGTGTCAGCACCAGCCCAGGCTGTCCCGGCTTCGCTGCCACGACAGCCCAGTGTCGAGGAGCGAAGTCCCTGCAAGGCTGACAGAGAGCTCGCTGGGAGGAAGGAGCACGAGGAGCTCGCTGGGAGGAAGGAGCACGTGGGCAGGTGGAGCAGGGACAGAGCTGGGCACATCGTGCCCACGGTGTGGATGTGTGGCTTAGGGCAACCCGTCTCCTCTCCTCTCCTCTCCTCTTGCAAAGGGGAAAGCACTGTTTTAGTATCAGCAGAGCACATTTGTGCACAGAGAAACGCCTGGCACGATTTCACAGGCACGGAGAGGTGAGATTCTTGCTGCTAATGGAAGCAGACAAGAYGGGGGGGCAGTTCTATGAGCTGGCGCTGTGCACAACGAGGCATCTCTAGATTTTTCTCTCTCTGCTCCTTAACTCTCTCCCTTTCCTGCCCATTTCCCCACAGAGCTCAGAAAAAGCCCCTCAATGTGTCTTGCCTAAAGCATCCCAGGTACACGGGGAAATCAAAGAGACTGAGCAAATGCTTTGGGCAAGGCGGAGGGCTGGGTGACTGCGAGATGTGGCACCAGCAGCCAGAAGCAGAACGCAAGACCCAGAGGGGAAGTGGGCAAGGAAAGAAAACCTRACACACAGTCACCAAAAGAACAGGAGGCAGAGCAGGAGACCGGAGGAAGGATTCAAGCTGRTGGATTTTCAGCCCAAGGGAATAATACGGAATGGTACAAGAWACCCAGAGGAAACCAGAAGCGCTGCCGTAAAAGAGGGAAGCAGGCGCCAGGCGCAGCTGTACAACATGTCCTGAGAGCTGGAGGGATGGGAAGCCCCCAGGCACCCCCGGCTGGAGCGAGAGGCCACGGGAGCTCGGCACTCACTGCAGCGAAGGCAGCTCCCGAGCCGAGGATCTTCCTCCCGCGGCCGAGCGCGTCGCAGCCCGGAGCCCGCGGCGCTGCCCGCCCAGACCCCYGCTCACAGGGCTATTTATTCTGCACCGCCAAGTTAACCAAGGGTAAGAAACTGTTCTTTTATTTTAGGGTATTTTCTTTATGAGGACACACAAGGTAAGTGTTTTAAAAGCAGCCTGCGGACTAGCTCTTTGCATCTGGTTTTAGGGAGTATTAATGTTGGGTATGTCAGAGTTACTTCCAAATGAGGATGAGGATGATACTAAGCTCTCGGGCTGAGCTTTCTGCACTAAATAATGTGTATTGTGGCTTTATGTGCTGGTTTCAGGATAATGGCAGAAGCTCTTAATACCCACACTGGTGTTTGCACTGCTGCTCTGTGCCTCCACACTCTGTGTTTTGACTACTGTCATGCTGAGCAGTAGCACAGGGACAGAATGAAAAGCAAGCAAGCAAATAACCTTTCCTGTGGCATTTGTGCCAGATGATCTTTAGCATAAAGGGGGTTACAACACACAGCATTTTTAATATGGTCAGAGGGACAAGTCGGCATCATCAGCTCATTCCACAAGAACACCAACACTTCTCTCGCACCTAAAACAAGAAATCTGTAAAACTAAATTACACTACTAAAATCTGTATTAAATAAGAGACATTTTGCTTTCTCAGCATACTGGCAAGTGAAATGTCAAAGAATTACTGACTTTTTTTTTGTGTAAATCATTTCATTTGTTCATATGAAGTGATCATTGAAGACATTAYATTTTTCTGCAAAGACTGAAGCTCTCAGAAACCCTTGCGATGAAATATTCAAGCACAGCACTTTCAAAGTGCTATACGAACACTGCAACGACTGCTTGCAGTACAAATAATTTAATTTTCCATTATCTAAGTAACCGRGGTGTTAACTGACAAGCCACAGAGATTCTGAGGTGCCTCTGTAATTGAAGAGGTCGTCAGAAACCACACTGCTCCGTGCAGTGCAGGGCAAGCCTGGCAGCTCGGATCAATCCCACCAGTGCACTGATATGGAAAAGGCCTTTTTCACTGGCAGATTTAATAAGCTGGTGGTGTCATTAGGCTGGCGTGAGTGGGCTCAGAACCAGATCTAGTTTGGGGGAGAGCTCTCCGCCGGCTGCCTTTGCCAGCAGGAACTTGGGGTCGGAACCTACCACATTTTCACAGGCTTTTTGTTGCTCCCATCAGGGCTCGTTTAGCTGAGCTCATTTAGTGCCTTGTCTCCACTGGCTGCCTTGGGGGTCTGGCACCACTTGGAGCTCCCTCCACTCTAGTTTGAGTGCTGCAAGAGCTGCGGGCTCCGCTGCTCCACCTCGGCAGAATATTCCGTATTCTGGGAGATGTTTCCCTGTCCTGGTGGTCCAGCGGGCAGCCGGGACAAGGATTTGGGGGAGCTCAGTGAATACTGCGGACATTCATCCTTGCCATTCAGCCTGAGACACAACAGAAGCGGGAAGGGAAGGGACGGGCTGGCCTGGCTGGCCGGTTGCTACGAGCCCAGCAGACTATTTTGAACCTAAGAGCTTGTCTGAGTTATGTCAGCTTCATGGAGAGCGCCACACCACAGCAGTCAGCACCGCAGTTATTTTGCCATTACAACCAAATCCTCTCCCTGAGCAACGGAGCACGAGGAACAGCATTTTGCTGCCCTTCGCTCTCTCACCTAGTGCTCAGGACAGGCTCCGGGCTGCCAAGAGTGCCCTCGGGATGCTGCATAGATGCAGATACCGAGCAGCGGTGATGATGCTGGGAATGCCGGCTGCGATCAACACGTGCCAAAGAGAGGCCGGATTCTGCTTAATCAAGTGATGCCTTGACATGGATCCTACACTTGGGATCCTGAATGGGATCCTGAACTAGGGCTGCTGAACTTTGGATACCCCAGGAGGCAGCTGCTGCCCTGGTGGTCCCTGGTGAGCTCCGAGACAGGCCCAAGCCCATCGTTCTGCACAAGCCGCCTCTCCCCAGAGAGCGGCTGCTGTCAGCTTTAATGACAGCGGTCAGTAATTAAAGCTGCCCTTGCAACGTTTCCGTGACGAGCTCCAGGAAATGAGCACCGAGATTCRAGCGCAATACCCTGCTGCTGGGGGTTGTTCCACGCCAGGCTCTGATGTAAGCGCAGAGGGGCTTGCAGCAACACAGCCACATCGCAGCCCAAAGTCCAGAGACGAGCCACGCAGCTCAGCGTTGAAGAGGCTCCACGTGCCAAACGCCCCGGAGCTGCTGCCCTTCGAGCCGCAGCGTGCGGCTGGAGATGTTCTCCGGAGCATGCGGGGCTCGGGCTCCTCTCTGCAGGCTCCTCAGCTGCAGCTCAAGCATTGAGGGTGATTTTGCAACTACGGCCACCACCATCCCAGCCCCCTTGCAGGGCCTGAAGACAAAGAGCAGTGGGAATCGTGTCGGGGCAGTCAAGGAGTGACAAAGATGGGTATAAATTCCCTGAACAGAGGTTTCCAGGAAGATGAAGATGGGTATAAACTCCCTGGACAGGTTTCTAGGACGTTGGTCACTACTGACTGTTGTCACCCCTACAGACAGTGCTGTCTTTGCAGTGTTTCAGGAATCGCACAGAGCCAGGAGTCAAAAAACAGAYGTGTGACAAGGCAGCGGCCCTGGCCGGGGTTGCGGTGCTCCTGGCATGCATGGGAGCTGTCTGAGCAGCCTGTGGCCACCATCCCTGGGAAGTTCCTCTTTCGAGAGGCAGCTGAGGGGAGTGAGAGGCAGCGGCTGGTTTGTTCTGGGGGAAGGGAAGATCCTGCCAGGGGCTGTTTCTTACCTGGCATCAACATGGGGCRACAAAAGGCAGCTGCGCCCTCGGGAAAATGCAGTTAGCTGAAAGCACAAATACAGTTAAGGCAGGAAAGAGTTGAAAGCAGCATCCAAATGACGAGCTTACTAATGTAATGACTTTAAACGCATTAAGCTGCAGGAAAGTAGAAAAGAATCTGTGGYGTGGCTCTCACGCAATGCACCAAACAGCTCCACATTTACCCCAGGAAAACCAGGCACGTCCTTCTACCAGATCTCTGCAGAAAGAGCTGAAGGGAACGTTCCTGAGGAGGGGCAGGGCTGCACAGCCTGCGCGGGGGGCACCGCGCTGGGACGGGCTCATCTTGCTGCAGGTGCTTTCCCCTGCGGGCTGCGCTGGAGACCTGGGTTGGACAGCGTTTCCGCTGCGAGCAGAGAGCGTGGGCTGCAGGCAGGAGCCGCACGAAACGCGTCCCGCCGCCACCGCCGTGTGCCAGTGTCCCCAGCGCCACCCGGGCAGGTCCCTCCAGCAGCACCCRCTCTGCGGGGCCCCGTGGGGCTGGCATCACCGCGGCACCCGGCCGGGTTCTCCCCCAGCTCCTTTGGCAGTGTGGGTGACAGTAAAGCACAGGTAAAGGCTTTTATTCTTGYGACCTGCCCCGGGACATGAGTGAAATCAAGCAGGGAGAAAATCGGAAGCATTTATAATTCCCCCTTGGCACGGGGATTAGYGGGGGGAGCAATGCAACTTTAATGTGGCTACGGCTTATAAAGCTCTAATGGGCAAGCCTGAATGTAAAAACGCTGTCGTTTTGTATATTTAAACACTCTTTGGTGGAGTAAATGCTCCCAAATGCACTCAGCGTCCGCAGAGGAGCCGCGCTGAGTGCACAGCAGGGATACCTGCTCCCAACCCATCCCGTTCCCAACCCATCCCGCTCCAGCCCCTCTTCCTGACCCCTGGAGCAGCCTCACTCGGAGCGGTTGTTGTGCAGGGCCTGTCCCCAGCCACAGCTCTGAGTCAGCCAGAGCATCCGCAAGAGCCTCCCACCCCTGGCTGGGAGCCGGGAATCTCGCAGGGCCTGTACTGGAGCCGGGAATCTTGCAGGTCCTGTACCAGAGCCGAGCAGTTCCGAGCGTCGCTGCTTCCCTCTCGTGGTGAGAAAGCAGCCCCCGAGACACCTGCTGGACCCGCCAACCGGCACGGACAGACACTGCTGAGCTGGGAGAAATCCTGGATCTCTGTTGAGAAAGAGGGGAAGCCGGCGCCGGTGTCTGGAAGGAGGACCTGAGAGCAGGTCTCTCTAGGCTCTTTTTATTCTGTGTGTCCTCCTCTAAGGGAGAGGAGTCTCTGCATGGGTTGAATTCACTGCTCCTTGTGCTCTGGCAAGTGTCATTCCCCTCCCTCCCCTTGCTCTCTTCCAGACCCTCTGGAAAAAACATGCAAAAGGAGGAAGAAAGGCTCTCTGCRAGCTCCTGGCCCCAGCTGATTACCATGGATGTATGTAAGGCACAAGAAAACACGTCCCGGTGCAGCGCGGACACCGTGCCCCTGGAGTGCTTCATGGTTCTCAGCACGCAGGCCCAGAAGATAAGCATTGCCACCCTGTGCTGCCTCTTCGGGACACTCTGCGTTTTGGAGAACGCTTTGGTGTTGTATCTGATCTTCTCTTCGCCCACAATTCGGAAGAAGCCGTCCTACCTCTTTATCAGCAGCCTCGCCTTGGCCGACATCCTGGCCAGCATCATCTTYGTCTCCAGCTTCGTTCACTTCCACGTCTTCAATAAAATCGACTCCTCTAAAGAATTGTTCCTGCTGAAGCTGGGCGGCGTCAACACCTCCTTCACAGCATCCCTGAGCAGTCTGTTGCTGACAGCCCTGGACCGTTACATCTCCATCAGCCGCCCCTCCAAATACAAGGCTCTGGTGACAAGGAGGAGAGCGTGGGTGGCCCTGGGCGTGCTCTGGGTGACGTGCGTGACCATCTCCTCCCTGCCCCTGCTAGGCTGGAACTGCTGCACGCTCAACTCAGCCTGCTCCGATCTGTTCCCCTTTGTGGACAACAACTACCTGTCGAGCTGGATTGTCCTGGTCCTGGTGCTGCTGGCGTCCATAGTGAGCGCCTACGYGCACGTGCTGCGCAGGGCTCGCCGGCACGTGGCTTACATGGGCAAGCACCAAGCGCAGGCCGGGAAGCAAAACGCCAGGATGAGGATGGACGTCATGCTGGCCAAGACCCTGGTGATGGTTCTGACTGTCCTCATGGCGTGCTGGTCTCCAGTCCTGGTTCTCATGGTCTACGGCATTTTTGGGAAGCTGAGCGATCCCCTGCGGAAGGTATTTGCCTTCTGCAGCACCCTCTGCCTGCTGAATTCCATGGTGAACCCCATTATTTATGCCCTGCGAAGCAAAGAGCTCTCTTCTTCCCTGAGGATGGCTCTTTCTCAGTTCAGGAGGCAGCTGCGAGCCGCGGAGGACAGCCCRGAAGCAGAGAGCACCCACAAGTCCTCAGCAATAGAGACGGTCTGCGAAGAAACATGTGCAACATAGGGAGGCAGCTGTGGCAAGTCTGAGCTTGGGCTGGAGGAAGGAGCCTGGCTCACTTCTCTTTTGGATAGCTTTTCTTTTCTCTGAGCAGCTCGTATGAGATGATGGATTCGAGGCCTGTCATGGAGCCAGCTCCCTCTGATGTGTTTCTTAGACACCAGTGTCTAAGGGTGCACAGCCTGGGACAGCGGGTCCCCATGCTGCATTATCGTGTGCAGGCTGCAGAGGACCCAGCGCTACAAAATGGTCATTCAGTCGGGAACCTTCTACAGACCCCCATGAGGCAACGGACAGGGACCCCATTCCCCAGGGCAGCAGATCCTAGTATTTTATGACAATTCTTCCTGCCTGGCTTTCTGCCTGCCCTGTCAGTCACCTCCTAGCACGTTCTCCTTTCCATGACGTCTTCCTCACTGTCTTAAATACAGCCAAACTCCTGCAAAACAGAGAACTTGAGGCACTCCAGCAACGATGAGGCATCATTGGACCCTCTCCAAAACCTCTAAGTGGGCACGGTCAAAACTGAGCAAGTGCTATCAGCAAAGTGCTAGCAGCACATCATGAAGTGCCAGAGCTACCCCTATTTATGCAGGTGTCCTGAACGCAGTCCCAGGTATTAACGGTGTCCAGTTGTTAGGTATTACCAGCCTGGTGACACCAGCCCAGGCAAGGGCACAGCAGCTCTCAGTGAGACTCTGGGGCCTGTTAAAGCCTTGGTGTCACTGCAGCGCCTGCAGCAGCACAGGAGCTGCCTGAGACCTTGCTGGAAAAACGTTACACGCTGCAGATCATTTCAGGGCACTCGCTTGCAAAGGGTCCTGGCTACTCATGTCTCACAGAACTACATGTACAAGAACTAGTGGGTCTGCACTGTGGCTTGTGGGCTGCAAGAGCGGAGAGTTTCGGGGCGAATGGGTCCCCGCAAGCGCCACGTTTCAGCTGGGCAGTGTAAGGCAACCTAATGTGTGTGTCCATTTGGATGTCGTGTGTTTGGGTGTCGTGTAATTAAACATTGAAACCGTCCTCAGACTTTTTCGCCTTTAACCTCCAGTGCTCAAGATGCTCCTCTCTGGCCAGCAGGTTCAAAACTAACGCTGGCCAGATATTCTGACCGTAGGAAATAGATTCTTTTGCAAAATGCAGAAAAGGAGCAATTTCAGCTGCTGAGAACCACGGTTTGGTGCCAGTGGCRTCACGGAGCCCCCCGGCCGAGCGCCCGGCGCCGCTTCTATGGGTCACGGCTCGAGGTGCTCAGACTTTGCCCTCTTCCCCCTCACATGCGGCACCGGAGCGCGGCCCTGGGCCCAGGCGGGACCAGACGCTCGGGCTGCCAGTGCAGAGGCCCCAGGAGGCTCTCAGGCCCCACAACAACTGTGGCCCCACAACAACAAGACTCTCAGGCCCCACAACAACATGACGTGGGCGGCTTTGGGGGTTGGAGCAGGGTGGCCGCGGTGCTCCGGGCAGGGAGGGAGCAAGAAGCGCCGTTCAGCACGGGGCGCGAGGCGGAGAGCGGCCTCGAACCCCCGGCGCCTCGCTAGCGATGGCGGCCGCGACGCGTCGCCTTTGCCTCGCTAGCGATGGCGGCCCGCGCGCTCGCCCTTTGCCTCGCTAGCGATGGCGGCGGCCGGCATTACGTCACGCGGCGCGGGGCTGGCGCGCCATGGCGGCCCGCGCGCTGCTGTGGCTGGCGGCGGCGGCGCTGGCGGGGGCCGAGCGGCGCTACCGGGCGGACTGGGCCAGCCTGGACGCGCGGCCGCTGCCGGCCTGGTTCGACCGCGCCAAGGTGGGCGTGTTCGTGCACTGGGGGGTCTTCGCCGTGCCCGCCTGGGGCTCCGAGTGGTTCTGGTGGCACTGGCGGGGCGAGCAGCGCGCCGACTACGAGCGCTTCGTGCGCAGCCGCTTCCCGCCCGCCACCACCTACGCGGACTTCGCGCCCCGCTTCAGCGCCCACGACTTCCAGCCCCGCGAGTGGGCGCGGCTGTTCCAGCGGGCGGGAGCCAGGTGTGCCAGCGGGAAGGAGAGGGCCCCGAGGGGATGGCGGCCGCCTGAGGGGATGGCGCGACCCCGAGGGGAYGAGGGAGCCCCTGCGGTACGGGCAGTGCCCGAGGGCCCGGTCCCTGAGGAGACGGAGCTGTCCCCGAGGGCTTGGTGGCTCCTGGGGAGACGTGGGTGCCCCCCCGGGGTCCCTGGTGGGTGGTGGCACGGTGTCGGGGTCCTGAGAAGATGGCAGGTCTCACACCCCATTAGTCTCAGTTGTTCATTCCTCATCAGCATTACAGACCGTTTAAGAGCTGTAGTATTTCGGAATCTTCTTCTAAACTTAAAGGGTAACGAAAGGAGTCACCAAGGAGGGTTCCGCACAGTCATTCAGTCCCGCGTCCTGTCACCGGCTCTGCCAGGGAGCACGAGGAAAATCGGAGCGAATTCCTTTGCCCTCTGTCTCCCCATCTCCCCAGGTACGTGGTGCTGACAGCGAAGCACCATGAGGGATTCACAAACTGGGGCTCGCCGGTGTCCTGGAGCTGGAACGCCGTGGACACGGGGCCCCACCGAGATCTTGTAGGCGAGCTGGGACAGGCGCTCAGGGAGAGGTACGGCCCTGCCACCCTTGGCGCTTCCTTTCCTCTTTTTGCCTTGAATTCTTAAGGCTGTTCTTGACAAACAGCTGCAAATGCTGCGTTTTGGATGCTTTGCTTGCAAATCTATGAAATAATGGGGCTAATAATTCTTAATCCCGCCCCGCTGACAGTTTTTCTCTCCATTTTTTTTCTAGCAACATAAGCTATGGACTGTATCATTCTCTGTTAGAGTGGTTTAATCCGCTCTATCTGGCTGACAAAGAAAGTGGCTTCAAGACCCAGAGCTTTGTTTTGCAAAAGACAATGCCAGAACTTTATGATCTTGTCTTAAGGTAAGAGCTGCAACCGGTTAGGATTTAAGATTTTTTCTAGGTTTCCATACTGCAGAGAAAGGTCCAAACTGCCTGCAGAGAAGAGGGATGACAAATGTAAACTTCTGCAGCGCGGCTGTTTTCTTATTGGTACTGATTTGAAATAATTTGAAAACTGGGTCACTTTTTTGCCTCATGAACAATGTAGCTTATGCAATAATGTAGGGAAAAGGCTTAGATGCAAGAGCACCACCTTTTAATGAAGTGTTTGTGTACAGTAGCTTTGAAAGTGGAACAAGTTGCTTCATATTGAGTAGAAAAGCAATTTCACTGCAATTTACCTCCTTGCTTTGCTTTCCTGAATTGGCAAAACCACCAGCTGTGCACATGTGTTGCTCAGAGGTCGTTGTTCCAGGTAAAGATTGTGCCTTCTGTTTGCCAGRTGCAAACTTCTGCTTTAGGGAAAATTGCATCCTGTATTCAATGTGATCAACACACTGTTATGATATGATAGCATAAAACTCCTCCTAATGTCAGGCAGTGGGAAGAGGAAGTGAAAATAGATTCCAGAAGTAAGAAAGGCAGTGCTGTGGCAGGCTTCCTTTGGGGCAAGAGAACATGATAAGCCATTTTGAAATAACATTCATCTCTCTGTTAGATATAAACCAGATTTGATTTGGTCGGATGGAGACTGGGAAGCTCCGGAGTCGTACTGGAATTCCACCTCGTTCCTTGCCTGGCTTTATAATGATAGTCCTGTCAAGGTATTGCTCTCCTTCATGGCTTCTGGCAGTGAGATGGGACTGTGGTCAGGTCAGAAATCTGCTTGACAGATGCTAACCACATGCTTTATTCTTTCATCCAAAATCAGAAGCCTGTGCACTCCTGTGAGAAGGCTCTGGTATCTAAACCAGAACTTGCAACAGAAGGCACAGGCTTTAGATATTACTCTTTGATGCCTCACTTAATTTAGGAGGGATGGAAGCTAAAAAGCTCAAGACAAAATGCGCTCCTGAGCTGTGGTTCTCCTTGCAGGACACTGTTGTTGTGAATGATCGCTGGTGTAATAACTGCTCCTGCCATCACGGAGGCTACTACAACTGTGCTGACAAGTACAAACCGGGTGCCCTGCTGACGCACAAGTGGGAGATGTGCTCCTCCATTGACAAGCTCTCCTGGGGGTATCGAAGCAACATGCACATCAGTGAGTTAATGGATGAAGCAAGTATCATCGAGGTAAGAAATCGTAAGTCAAAATAACAGGTGTGGGGCAATTGCTGCGAATTGGAGGTTTCTTCTTGAAAAAAGAGTTGTTGGGTTTTTTTTGCAGCACTGGTGGAGATAAAGGAGTGTTTGCTGGGGACAAAGCATTCCTCAGCTGCCCGTGTCTTTGTTGTCAGAAGTGAAGATAAAACAATGTGTTACTTTGGTTTATCTGTCATAGGAGCTAGTGCAGACTGTGAGTTTTGGTGGCAACTACCTTCTCAATGTGGGCCCTACAAAAGAAGGGGTGATCGTTCCCATCTTCCAAGAAAGACTGCTGGCACTTGGGAGGTGGCTGGACACTAACGGGGAGGCGATTTATGAATCAAAGCCATGGAGGGTACAGATGGAGAACAGCACAGACAGTGTCTGGTAAGGACTCCATTGCTCAACGCCATCCTGAATCACAAACCCAACATGGGCTGAGGCTTCCAGAGCTGACATTTCTTTCCTGTTATTAGTTTTAATACTCTCTGGAGTGTCGCCATCAGGTGTGGAGGGCTTTTAGGAAATATCCTACAACCGTAGGGCTCACTCCCTGCCCTCAAGTGTTACAAAAGGAATTTCTTGCCGTGCACATGCAGTTGGAAAGAAGAGAATCAAAATCAGGGATTCAGCCATCTTGTTTAATTAAAATAGAACAAACCTCCCTTGAAAAAAAAATCCATGCAGTTGCTGTTAAGACTGTTTAAGTAACAGTTGTGGCTAGTTTGAGTTAAAAAATATACTCTCTCTAAACTCCTACAGTCTGTGCATGCAGTGGTATTCACTTTCGAGCTGTTATATAATAGTACTGCTGTTACCCAGCTATCACATTTACTTGCTGAAAAGGGCATAGTAAGTGAGGCAAGAGACAGAACCATTACCCAAAAGCTGTTTTTTTTTTTTCCAAGTGTGTCCAAATGTGTCCAGGCTAGAAATGCAGAGCTGTGAAAAGATCAGCAAAAGGCGGTGTGTCCGCTCCGACCACAGCCTGAGGCAAGGACAGAGGAGCCAGTGACGTGAGCGTTTAGGAAGCCTGTGTGGACTTTGAGTGGGTTTCATCAGCCAGTGCTGACAGCATAGACGGTGGGTCCAAAGTGACGCCTTTYGGAATGACCAGAAAATAGGTGACCCCTGTGTGAGAGCAGCAGGCAAGCCCGTGTTCTTGTGCTGTCTGAAGGGGCCAAGCTCACGTCTGGCTCTCTCGTATGGAGCTCTTGGTGTTGCTGAACTGTTGCTCCCTTAGGTACACGTCTAAAGGACCGGCTGTCTATGCCATCTTTCTGACCTGGCCCCGGGACAGTCTGCTGAAGCTCCTTTCACCTGTTGCATCCCCGAGCTTGCAAGTAAGGAGCTTGAGAAGTAGCTAATGCACTTTGGGATCCCAACTCGGGTACAGGTGCGCTAGGCAGGCCCAGCCTGCCTTCATTTGGTGACTGGTGGCAGTGCCAAAGTTTCATTTCTTGCTTCTGGTCCTGGACTTCTGTTCTGTAGAACAGACTTGGCAGCACAGGCCCCTGGTTTGCCACAGAACAGGTGGGGACTCCTCTTCCCCRCAGGCTTCTGCTCCTATTAGGACACAGCGAGAAGGAAATGTAAAAGGTCTCGCATAGCAGAAGGGATCTCTGGCTTAATGTCTCCGATTCAGATCAGGTGCATTGATCTGCTAGTTGTAAATGTTGTACATGACGCAAATGCTGGAATGCCCTTTGCTCTAAACAAACACACGTAGAAACTTCACAGTTAAAATGAACTACGGCCAAATGTCCCCAAAGTATCCATTGGGTTGCCTTTTGTGCACTGTGACTTATGGTAGAAATGCCCCAAATGGCTCTGAATGTTCAGGAATACTGGAGAGACACTGCAAATGTGCCCGGTGGAGGAGGATGTCCAAGGGGAAGGCACCCGTGCCAGCTCCAGCTGTGTGTCCCCTCCCTCTTTCTGCAGGTGACCATGCTGGGCCTCGCCGGGGCTCTGGAGTGGCAGAAGGGSCCAGATAAAGGGGTGCTGATAACGCTGCCCTGCGCGCCTCCGTCTGCCCTGTCTGCTCAGCCTGGCTGGACTGTCAAGCTTGAGGGTGTGGAATGAGAGCTGTGGGGGAGAGCAGCAATCTGCCTCTGCTGCTCCATTGTCTTTAGGCTAAGATTTTCTGTTTTTCCAATTATTGTCAAATAAAATAATTTTGTCTCAGTGGAACTGCCCTTCTAACGCACTTTGTGTGTAAATGACCCCGTTGTGTGTGGATGTCATAGAATCATAGAATCCTAGACTGCTTAAAGTTGGAAGGGACCTCAGAGGTCATCTAGTCCAACCCCTCTCCTCACGCAGGGTCACCCAGAGCATAGGGCACAGGGCTGCGTCCAAGCGGGTTTTAAAGATCTCCAAAGAAGGAGACTCCACAACCTCTCTGGGCAGCCCRTTCCAGGGCTCTGGCACCCTCACTGTCAACAAGTGTTTCCTTAAGTTCCTGTGGAACTTTTGGTGCCTCAGCTTGTGGCTGTTTCCTCTAGTCCTGTCGCTGGCCACCACTGAAAAGAGGCCGCCCCCTCCTCCTCACTGCCTCCCTTGAGATATCTATAGACACTGCTCAGGTCCCCCCTCAGCCTCCTCTTCTCCAGGCTGAACAGACCCAGCTCCCTCAGCCTTTGTTCATATGGTAGATGTCCCAGGCCCCTGATCATCCTCGTAGTCCTGCGCTGGACTCTCTCCAGCAGCTCCACATCCCTCTTGTCCTGGGGAGCCCAGAACTGGACGCAGTCTCCAGATGTGGCCTCACCAGGGCTGAGTAGAGGGGGATGATCACTTCCCTCGACCTGCTGGAGACGCTCTTCTTAACGCACCCCAGGATTCCATTGGTCTTCTTGGCCACCCGGGCACACTGCTGCCTCATGGTCATCGTGTCATCCACCACGACGCCYAGGTCCCTCTCTGTGGGGCTGCTCTCCAGCCGGTCCACCCCTAATCTGTACTGGTGTCTGGGGTTATTCCTCCCCAGGTGCAGGACCCTGCACTTGCCCTTGTTGAACCTCATGAGATTTCTCACCGCCCAGTCTGTCCAGGTCCCTCTGGAAAATGTCGTTTGGGAGGAAAGGCCCAGAGTCTGTGAGGCTGTTGGTGACCAAACACCTCAACTTGCAATGAGGGCGTTTTAAAGCGGAGCTTCCCGGCAGACGTTTCTGCCCCCGGCCGTGATTGAAGGTGCTGAAACGGGCAGGAATCCGAGCCGAAATGTCGGRTTGCTCCATGCACTGCCTGGGTGCATTGGCAGTGCCCACGTTTGGCAGCCCGCTCCTCGTACGCCCCATTGGGACCCGTGATGGGGGCTYTGAAGACAGTCAGTTCCACAGCAGCCTGGGGCGTCCTGTCAGATAAATAAGCAGCTGCTGTAGGAACCACATCGTATTACTTCAATATTGATTAAAACAACTATGCTCCTGTACATCCATCATAGCAGTTATCAMGGATGGTTATTGTTGAGGTGGAGTGGAAGAAATTACAGAAAGCTGAAATTAACATCATTACAAGTTTGCTAGCAGACCGTTAGTTGTATTTGGGTGGTGGCAGCTAGAGGCAAAGGCCGGGTTTGTGTTTTCCCGTGAACGGGGGAGAGGTGCCGCTGCGCCGAGCTGAGCCCAGACCCCGTTCTGCTTCATTGAAATAGGTCCCTGTGCTGATAGAGAAGTGCACTAAGCAGCACAGAGCAATAAACAGCACWGARCAATAAACAGCACTGAACAATAAACAGCACTGARCAAAACGTGCTTCAGCTTCGGCRGTTCCTCCCGGGGCTTTGTCCGGGTGCCAGCCGCCCGGCTGCATTGCTGGAGTCCCGCTGGTGTCGCAGGCACCCTGATGCACCCTAACCCTAGCCCTAAGCTTAACCCTAACCTTAACCCTAACCCTAACCTTAATCCTAACCGTAACGCTCCCTGACGCGCCGCGGAGCCTCTTGCCCCATCGCCAAACAACGGGCCGTGCCGCGAGGCGCCGGCCCCGCCGAGCCCCGCGGCGGTGACGCTGCGGGCGCCGCGGCCAAGGCAAACAGCGCGTGTTTGCGCAGCGCGCCCCGCGCCGCTATAAGCGCGCCCGGCCGCGGCGGCTGCCGGCAGCGAGCGGGACGATGCCGCGCTGCGCCATGGGCTCCCTGCCCCGCGACGCCGCCCGCGCACAGGTACCGCACCGGCACCGGCACCCGCACCGGCACCGGCACCGGCACCCGCACCGGCACCGGCACCGACACCCGCACCGGCACCGGCACCGGCACCGACACCCGCACCCGCACCCGCACCGGGGACCCGGGGCGCGCGGACCGCCTGTCACGTGATTGCCGCGGCCGCGCCCCCCGAGCACGTGGCCGGGCGCCGTCACGTGAGGAGGGCGGGCTGTCATGGCGGCGGTGCGGAGGTCGCTGTCGCTGCCGCGCTGGGCGCTGTCGCTGCGGCCGGTGAGCGGCGGGCCCGGTGTCCCGGTGTCCGGGCCCGGTGTCGGTGTCCGGCCTGGGCCCCGGCCCGGTCCCGGTTTCCTAGTCTCGGTGTCCGGGCCCGGTCCCAGTGTCCCGGTCCCGGTGTCCCGGTGTCCGGGCCCGCTCCGAGCTCTCCCTCTCCCCGCAGGTGAGCGCCGCGGCCGGCGCCTTCCCCAAGCGCGTCAAGGTGGTGGARGTCGGGCCGCGCGACGGGCTGCAGAACGAGAAGGTAGGAGAGGCCCCGGCGCCCMGGCCCGGCGCTTGGACGAGGCCGAGCCTTGTGCTGCCGTGGAAGGGGTGAAATCACGGCGGCTTCAGCTCATTTTTCTTCCTCCTTTCTCCTCTAGACCGTCGTGCCGACCCCCGTGAAGATCAGTCTGATCAACATGCTCTCGGAAACCGGGCTGCAGGTCATAGAGGCCACCAGCTTTGTCTCGCCCAAGTGGGTCCCGCAGGTCAGTGGTTGGGGTTTGCTGCATTTTGCACGTTCATATGGAATRATGTGATAAAAGGATTCTGTTTGCTCCAGAATCCTTATTGCCAATTCCTACAACTGGGCAAGAGGCAACAAAGTGTAACAGAGGAGCTTGCAGTAACCTAGACCTTCCCTTTGGACCCTGACTCTGAGCAACCTCAAATACAAACAACTGAATGTACACGTGTGTCTGAGCTTGGCAGAGGGAACTGAACTGTGACCCTTTAAAGTGTGCAACGCTCTTTGCTCTTAGAAGAGCCATTTCTCAAATTCCTGACTTGCTGTTGCATGTAAAAATAAATCTGAAAACTTATTTTTTATTTTGTAGAAGTAGATGAGTATCTTAATTTCACCCTTAAAACTCTGTCCTTGTTTAACGTGCAGATGGCTGACCACACTGAAGTTATGCGAGGGATTAATAAGCTACCTGGTATCAGTTATCCTGTCCTGACTCCCAACCTGAAAGGATTTCAAGCAGCGGTAAGAAATCGTAGTGTTTGAATGTTCACAGTGGCCTGTGTGTGCGTTTGCCCACGAAGGAACATTCGTAGTATGTTCTTTCATTCTGATAAGTGGCAGCTGCTTSTGGTGGCTCCTTTAAGGGAAGGTTCTGTTATTGTTCATGATAGAAAATACCTTGTTGCATTTCCTTAAAAGAGGCTCATATTWATTGGCAACAATATTTCAGTTTCTCCATGTCCATCTCCACATACCCCAGCTCACCTGCAGATGTAGCTTTTCTGCTGCATCTGTAGCTTAGCTCCTCTCTTGAGGACACAATGRGTGTCTCATGTTTTTGCTGTAGAGTGAACTGAGGAGAGAAACGGATGGCTGGGGAAAAATCTTCTCTTGTAAAAATAAGAGAACTATAGTCAAAGTTGTGCTTTTTTATTTCCCTTGGTGAAATTCATACGTTTTGCCTCATGCTTTCTATTGACAGGTGGCAGCAGGGGCCAAAGAAGTGTCAATCTTTGGAGCAGCATCGGAGCTCTTCACTAAGAAGAACATCAACTGCTCCATAGAGGAGAGTTTGGAGAGATTTGATGAGGTTATGACAGCAGCGAGAGCAGCCAGCATTCCAGTGCGGGGGTAAGCAGGGTGCAGAGCRTACAAGAGCCTGTGTGCGTCACAGGCTCTGCCTTATTTAGCCTTTATAATCTCACTTCACTTCTTTAATGGAAGGGTTTTGTTTTATTGCTTTCAACTATAGCTACGTTTCCTGTGTTCTTGGCTGCCCCTATGAAGGGAAGATTTCTCCAGCTAAAGTTGCCGAGGTGAGTTCGTCAGGAACACAGCTCTAATTTTGGAGAGGTTCTGGGTTCCCTTGCCTGTTTGTGAGCCAGATCCTGGTTCATGGAGATGGTTCGTGGATCTCCATGGCTGATGGRTATCCTGGGTCACCTCCCCGCAAAAGGGGGAGCCTGCAGCTAACGGCCGCCTCGGAGAGGGATGGCTGGACCTAGCTGAAGTGGTTGGGGGGGTTCAGGGAGGTCTGTGGTCTGCAGATCTCTGCACCTAGCAAAGAAACTCCCGGTGATTCRCCAGGCTCCTCTGTGTGCTTTGGTTACCCTGTGTGGGAGGTTTTCAGCCCTGGMAAACTGATGGCAAAGCAGTTTTCTCAGTAATCACTGAATGGTTGAGGTTGGAAGGGACCTCTAGAGATCAGCTAGTCCAACCCACCTGCTCCAGCAGGGACACCAGAGCACAGGGTGGCRTCCAGRCAGGTTTTGAAGGTCTCCAAATCACCCTTTACCCTCACCCCACTCCCATTCAGTAGATATTCATGGCAAGATAAGCAAAAATCTTGCCTTTTGGACAGGTCTCCAAGAAGATGTACGCAATGGGGTGTTACGAGATCTCCCTTGGTGACACCATTGGCATTGGGACCCCAGGCAGCATGAGGGAGATGCTGACAGCAGTCATGAAAGAGGTGCCCGTTGGGGCTCTTGCTGTTCACTGCCACGACACTTACGGACAAGCTCTTGCCAACATCTTGGTAGCACTTCAGGTAAGGTGGTTTCCTTGAGTTTCTTCTGAACTAGGGGCTTTAGAAGATAGATTATGGTCCTGTTCCTAATTAAGAGGACTTTACAAATGCTGATTTTTTTTTTTTTTTGTTCACAGATGGGTGTGAGTGTGGTTGATGCTTCCGTTGCTGGCCTTGGCGGCTGCCCTTATGCCCAAGGAGCGTCAGGAAACGTTGCTACGGAGGACTTGGTGTACATGCTGAACGGCCTGGGGATCCACACGGTAGGAGCCAGCAGCCTTCGTGGCCCTGTTTGCCTGCCTGAGGGCCTTGTGCTGCCGTGGCAGTTGCTGCTGTGCTGGTGGGAGCCTTTCCTAATGTCCCTTTCTCAGAGCAAGCAGCTGGCACTAAGGGCCTTGTWAAAACACCCTTCCGATTCCCTTTCCCCCTGCGATGAGCTGTTACTAGGTGGTTTTTCAGGGCAGAACTGGTACCAAGGCGTGTTGTTTCGTTGTCCCTGCAGGGTGTGGATCTGCAGAAGCTGATGGATACAGGTACATTTATTTGCAATGCTCTGAACAGAAGAACTAATTCCAAAGTGTCCCAGGCCAACTGCAGGCTGTGATACTTCACCAAGTTCCACTTGAAGCAAGGCGGAGGAGAAGGCAAGGATCKGAAGTTGGCCTCGTTTCCCTTCCTCCCTGCTCTCTCCATTCTTCAGTGCTCTGAGAAGAAGCACTTAACTSGCTAGGATCTATGAAGAAATGAAAACAAACAGGAATACCGTATCCAGCCTTGAACACGTTAAACAGAATGAAGTGCTGCTGCACGAAGCTCAAAACAGCGTCTGGTAAATTCTACCTCACGAGGATGTTGCCATAAGTGACCAGCAGAGGCTGAACCCCAGCTCTTCTGCTTAGAGCCCTTCTCCAGGTCAGCCTGGACCCTCCTGCCTTTCTTTTCCTTTTTTTGGGGGAACAAAAGCTACACCTGGCACGACTGAAGTGGAAAGCTGCTCCTGTGGCCTTTGCAGCGCGTATCAAGGAGCAGCCGGGGATGGTTCCATCTCCGCCCTTAAGGATTGTAATAAAGGACTGTATCTGTTGTAAGATACTTTTAAAGAGTTAGAGTAACAACCCCAGTATTTAATATTCTAATATACTAAAGAAATGTTTGGAGGAAGCCAGGAGCAGAGCTCGGCGCTCTCAGTCCCTGGGCCTGTTGCTGCAGCCCTCGCTGATGGAGGTGGTCTGGCCGCCTCGCAGCGGGTTTGTGCTGTAGGAACGTGTGCAGGGGCGGAATCAAGCTCTGTGCTGTCCTTCGTATTTAAAATAAATTATTTAATAGCTTATTTTTGAAAAAAAATGAGTGCACGTTATTGTCTTTGGGCTGGGGCAGGGGGTTGTTTTTCTACCCCCTTCCTGCGTGGTGCTTTGACTCACCTGCCTCTTCCTCCTCCGTGTCTCTCCCGCTTAAAAACCGCCTTCAAACGCTTAAAAACCGCCTTCAAACGCTTAAAAACCGCCTTCAAACGCTTAAAAACCGCCTTAAACGCGTCAGTAACCGCCGCTCCCTCCAGCGCTTCCGCCCTCGCGCCGGGCGGCCGCCAGGGGGCAGACTCCGCCCCCATTGGTGGCGCCTAGTCCCGCCCCCTCCGGCGAGCACCAATAGCCGCAGCCCCCTTCCCGCGCTCCCCCGCCCCTCCCCATGTTCTCCCCCGCGCATGCGCGCTCGCTGCGCCCCGGCGGTGACGCGTTTCCATGGGGCCGCGCGGCGGGCGGGGCGGGGAGCGCCGGCCTTAAAGGGGCCGCGGGGACAGAGCGAGGCCGGAGCGGCGGCCGGAGCGGCGGGTGAGCGAGCGGGGGAGGCGGGAAGAGCGGAGCGGGGAGGCGGTCCGGTCCGGTCCGGTCCGGTCCGGTCCAGTCCAGCCGGGCCCCGAGGTAGCGCTGGTTTCACGTTTCCCCCCGCCGCGGGCACTGCCCCCCTGAGGGACCCGCAGCCCCCCGGCAGCGCCCCGGCCCCGGCAGCGGCTCCCGGCCCCGGCGGCTCCCCGGGCCGCCCCACGCCACGTCCGCACCGCGTGTCCCGCGGCCGCCCCACGCCACGTCCCGCCCGGCCCGCGCGGCGGCGCCGGCACCAGCTGCGGGCCCTTTATCTGGGCTCGTTTTCTTTGGATCCGTCTTATCTGGGGTCATTTTCTTTGGGTTCGTTTTGTTCATTTTCCCGGCCTTTTTTTCGTTCATTTTCCCCGCTCGGGGCCGTGTCTGCCCCGGCGGCTGGAGCAGCACGGGGCGGCCCGGCACGGATCCAGCCGCCTGTTCAGACCGTTTTTCCATCATTCCAGCTGGGTGGTCTTTTGGAGAGTGAATTTCCCTGGAGTTTCCCCTGTATGTTCCCTGATGATGCAGTCAGCTCTCCCCTCTTCCCGCTGGGTGGGAGCAGCAGGAACCGCCGGCCAAAGGTGCTGGGAGACTGGTGCCRAGAGCTCCCTGCGTGCAGGGACAAGGGCCCCTTTGTGGGATATTTTCCACGTCTCTSCTGGGGTTTGCCAGCAGATACCGGCGAGCGGCAGCGACCCCGCGCCGCGCTGCTCCCTACTGCTCCCAACTGCCTTGGGAGCCGGAGCAGAGGGAGGAAAGATGGGGGAAAACAGGGAGCAGAGGCCAGAGCGGGTGCTCCTTGCAGTGCCCCCRGGTTAATGCCGTGGGGCGATGCCGGCGCTCATCAGCCCCCGGGATTCGTGCCGAAGGCAATGGGAGGCGCCAGGATCTCGGGTGGCTTCGGGCTGTGACAAATGCGGGAAAGTCRATAAACGCTCCCGGATGCGGATGTGGGATCGGCCGGTGCGGGACCGGCCCGGCGGGTTGCTCCGGGGCGGCGCTGCCGGGCGCCGCTCTCCGTGCTCCCCCGTGACGAGCCGCCCTCCGCAGGGCGCCATGGCGGAGAAGGTCCTGGTGACCGGCGGCGCCGGCTACATCGGCAGCCACTGCGTGCTGGAGCTGCTGGAGGCCGGCTACGTGCCCGTGGTGGTGGACAACTTCCACAACGCCATCCGAGGTAGGGCTGCCCCGTGCCAAGGGCTCGGCCTCCGCCCGCTCCTCCTGGGAAGCGCCCGTCCCGGCGCCGACCCCGTCRCTGCCTTTGCAGGGGCCGAGGGGCTCCCCGAGAGCCTGCGGCGCGTGCAGCAGATCGYGCAGCGGCCCGTCCTGTTCCAGGAGCTGGACATCACGGACGAGGCGGCGCTGCGGGAGCTCTTCAGCAAGGTGAGCGCAGAGCGGCCCCGTCCCCGGGGCTCTGCGAGGGGCCGCAGGGCAGCGCTGAGGAGCTGCAGGGACCGAGTGTCCTCTGAGCGCAAAGGAGACAGCGAGAGGCAGCCAACGGGCACGGGGGGAGAGACCTCCCTGGCTCTGCCCTCAGTCTCTGCCTTTCTCTCGGGAAATGTTCTTCCGGACGGGCAGGCCCTGCCTTTTATCACAAATAGATTAACTTGAATAGAGGAGGCCCCTTGGCACCCCGAGCTAGCCCTGGGGAGAGCGCGGGCGCAGCGCGGGCGGCGCTGACGTGGCTCTCCCTCCCTCCCAGCACTGCTTCTCGGCCGTCCTGCACCTCGCGGGGCTGAAGGCCGTGGGGGAGTCCGTGCAGAAGCCCCTGTGCTACTACAGGGTGAACCTCACCGGCACCATCCGGCTGCTGGAGGTGAGCGGAGCCGCGCGGAGCGGGCGCTGCGGGGATGCTTGAACAAATGGGAATTGAGAGGGCGAAGGAGCAGAGTGGGGACGGTGCCATCGTGCCACAGCCATCTGCGTTGAAAGGCCTTGGAGCCGCTGCCTGTGTGGAGGGGAGGCGAGCGCTGCACAGAACCTCTCTCGCGGCTCTGGAATGTCCCCCATGCTGGGGACAGGGATGGCTGGACCCTGTGGGAGCCRCGGCCGGACCCGCGAGGGGCTCGGGAGGGCCGGGCTGGGCCGGGGTCCGCGGGGCCGCCCGCTCACGGTGGGTGCTGCCCGTTCCCCAGGCCATGGCCGCGCACGGCGTGAGGAACATGGTGTTCAGCAGCTCCGCCACCGTCTACGGAGACCCCAAGTACCTGCCCCTGGACGAGAACCACCCCGTCGGGGGCTGCACCAACCCCTACGGCAAATCCAAGTACTTCATCGAGGAGATGATCCGGGATCTCTGCAGGGCGGAGAAGGTGCGGAGCCCGCTGAGGTGTGCAGGGCTGCGGCATTTGCCCCGGCAGAGCACCGGGGTTGGGGTTGTGCTGCCAGCCCTGGGCTGTCACCCGGCACGCTGTGCCCTCCCCAGRCAGCGCTGTGTATTGTGTGTATGTGTGTGCATCTCCCCAGGACTGGAACGCTGTTATCCTGCGCTATTTCAACCCAATCGGGGCCCATGAGTCGGGCATGATCGGAGAAGATCCCCAGGGGATCCCCAACAACCTCATGCCGTACGTGGCTCAGGTACCGGCCCGCGGCYGCGCCGAGCGCCCCGCGCTGGCCTTGGCAGCGGGGCCGCTCTCCCATGGCCTCRTCTCGCGCAGGTGGCGGTGGGACGCCGGGACGTCCTGAGCGTGTTTGGCGATGACTACAAGACGGAGGATGGAACGGGTGCGTGGCGGCTGCGCGGGGCCGGGAGGAGCGGCGCCCGTCCCCACCGGGCCTGAGGGCTGTGCACTCACCCTCTGTGTCCCCGCAGGGGTCAGGGATTACATCCACGTTGTGGATTTGGCCAGGGGCCACCTCGCGGCTTTGAGGAAGCTCAGGGAGAACTGCGGCTGCAAGGTAGCGGGCGCGCCGTGGGGCGGGCACCCTGGTTCCCCCGTGGTTTCAGGGACGCGGGCGTCACGGCCCGGCGCTGCCACCAGCCCCTGCGTCCCCAGGCAGGCCTTGCCCTGCTGCTCGTGCAGGAGCTGACGCCTGTCCCTTCTCCTCCTTGCAGATCTACAATCTGGGTACGGGCACCGGCTACTCCGTCCTCCAGATGGTCCGGGCCATGGAAAAGGCCTCGGGGAGGGAGGTGAGGCCGGAGCCGCAGCGGTAGCCAGCACCCCCGCCGCCCTCGAGCGTGCCCGGGCTCCCCGCTCCGTGCTGCAGCCACCAAGCCCTGTGCTGGGGACCCCCGTGCCCCATGCGCTGCTCTCCCCACAGATCAAGTACAAGATCACGAGGCGGCGGGAGGGCGACGTGGCCTCCTGCTATGCCAACCCGGCGCTGGCCGCGCGTGAGCTGGGCTGGAAAGCCGCCTTTGGCTTGGACAAGATGTGTAAGAGCAGCCCCATGTCCCCAGGCGGCCCGGACTGCCCCCGGCCCGGCCCTCACCCGCTTCTCTCCCCCGTGCAGGCGAGGACCTGTGGCGCTGGCAGCTGCAGAATCCCACGGGCTTCAGCAAGAACTGAGACGGGTGCCCTGCCCGGCTGCCCCGGAGCTTGGCACAGACCTGCATCCATTTCTCCCCCTCCCTCCCTCAGCCACCCTCTGCAGTGGGCAGGAGGCCCCTCGGCCTCCTCTTCCTTCTCCCTCCCTGCCCAGGTCCTCTTCATCTCATGGAGCTGCACCACAAGGGAAGGCAGAGCCGGGACCTGGCCAGGACACACCATCCCTTTATGGGGATGTCTGTGGGCCCAGCCCCTTCCCCGCTAGGTCTGGGAGCAGGGGGAGGCTCCTGGGCTCTCAGGAAGGTGGTTGGGGCCCCCACTCTCCCCCCAGGGCAGAGGTGGCCGCTGCTCCTGCACCTACCTCRTGGCCTCAGGCTGCCACATCTTCCTCTCACCCTGCTGGGACCACAGTCACAGCCTGAGGCCGGTGGCCCCCAGCGGYGGCAGTGGCTTCAGCGGGGGCTGCTGTCCTTCCACTGCCCCAGGCCAGGCCTAGGGTCCATCCCCTGTCCCCCCCCCACAGCTCCCCCGCTCCCAGGCACCACTCTCAAGGAAACCCTGATGTGCTGGGGTGAGCGACCACGTCCACCGGCCCCGGGGCTCCTCGGGGACCGTGTCAACGTGCCCGGCGGCAGGAAT
The DNA here is from genome assembly GCF_003342845.1 of Nothoprocta perdicaria. Classification (NCBI taxonomy): domain Eukaryota; kingdom Metazoa; phylum Chordata; class Aves; order Tinamiformes; family Tinamidae; genus Nothoprocta; species Nothoprocta perdicaria. The sequence goes on from NW_020455566.1 coordinate 4,011,285, forward strand.
TCCAGGCTGTCTCACGCCTGGCTTTGCTTCCCCTCCCGGAATGGTGGTGCCAAAGGCTGCCCCAGGAGCCGGCTCCCCTTGGCTGTCAAATACTGCTCCTATTTATTACCGGCAGCTCCAGCGGCTGCGTGAGGCAGCAATGACGCAGCCAGGCTGGCTTGCTGTCACTGCCATTTATAACTTATACTACTAAATTATGAATGGAGCTTTTGATTTGTTTTTAAATAAACTTTCTTACTTCTTACTTTCTAAGGAGCAGCTCTGTCATGCTCAGCCCCCTCCATGAGCAGCCGCAGAGGCCCTGGGGCGTCGCGCTGATTCCCCCCTTGCCCCCCCAGCCACGAACGCCACCAGCTCGAGGAGGTTCAGGATTTATTTGACCTTGTATCGGACTCTGTGGAACACACACAAAAAACCCCAAACATGTACGAGGAAGACGAGAGAGAGAGAGGAGGGGGGAAAAACCCAGCTGTACTGAGGAATGGAGAGAAGCCGGTCTCCCTGCGGCTGCGGGCGGCAGCTGCGCGCGGGGAGCGAGTGGGAGGCTCTGCGGCCTCGGGGCRGCCCCGCGCTCCGCACCAGCTTCCAGTTCACAGTCGAGTAGGTCGCAAGGGCCGCCGGCCCCGCGGGACCCCGGCCCAGCCAGCCCCCGCCTCCCCTGGCGCCCGCCGCAAGCCCGAGGGGAGGACACAGCAGCTTTGAACAGACACGCAGTAGAAGAGAGAGCGGGACCGAAGCCCAGGCACRGGGAAGAGCCCGGCTTCCCCCGCAGCCAGCAGCAAGTTGGCTGGTTTAAGACTTCCTAAAGAAAGAAAACTCAAAACAACCCCAGAAACTCCCCAGGAGCAGCTTGGCCGGAGCCGAGGCTCTGGGGAGCGGGTTATTGCTTTGCACGTCCCCGGCGGCGCGGGCGCAGCTCGAGCCCCATGCGCTGCGTCGCCCTCGGGGCCGCGCCAGCCCCGGGGCTGCGCCGGTGGCCGCGGTGCGGGAGGGGACGTGGGGCAGCAGCCCCGAGCGGGCGGCTCCCGCGCCGCAGGGCCCGCCCGGCGCTGTGGGCTCAGCCCAGGGAGCGGGGAGCGAGAGYGGAGCGGGGCGGCCAGCCGGGCAGCGCTGCCCAGCAGCAGCAGCCCTGGGCGCTGCGGAAGGCAGTCGGGACCCCAGGGCCCCGCAGCCACTGGCACCAGCCCTGGCCTGGGCAGCTCAGGGGACGGGGCCGCTGGGCTGCAGCCTCCAGCCAGCTGGTTGGGGCAGGCGCAGCGAGCGTTTGGACCCATGCGTTGTACCCGGGGAGGCGACGGCGGGCCGCAGCCCCGGCCCTGCGCGAGGGGAGCTCGGCGGGACGGGGCCCTGCGCCGCCCTGGCACGCGATGCTGGTGAGATGGTGCTTCCTGCTTCCGCGGCGCAGCCCTGCGCGGCCCGGGCGCCAAGGGAAGGAGGAGCAGCAGCAGGAGAGGCCCGGAGCAGCGGGGCCGGCTGCAACGCGCAGAGCTCGGCCGGGGGTAGCCGTGGGCCCCCATGCAGAGCGGGGGCAGATTGTAACAGCAGCAAGAGGAGGAGGAGGAGGAGGAAGATTATCTGGAGGACAGAGGTGATGGCTGGAGCGGRGGGAGCCCGCGGCAGTGCCCGCAGGAGGAGTGTGCGTGTGCGACAGGGCAGGGCTGCAGCCAGGGCCCGGCGTGCGGAGACCGGGGAGACRCAGCAGCCTTGGAAGGTCCCAGCCCAGAGCAGAGCCTCTCCCCGTGTCTTTAAGCTCTTGCAGGAGAGTCCTGGGTTCCTGAACCATGGTCCAAAACCCGGGAATCACCTGAGCAGGAAGCATGAGCAGCCCCAGAGAGGCCAAGCTGAAGGCAGTGGAGGAGCCTTGGCTGCTCTGGGCCACAGGGGGCTCTGGGGGGGTGCCCTGTCCTGCACCCCCCGCCGTGTGGGGCACAGCCACCCCTAACACTGTAACAAACAAAACGCCGCCAGCCCCAGGCCGGGCCCACGCACTGCAGCGCCCGAGTGGGGAATCGAGGGGATGGCACCTGCCGCAGGGACCGCTCGGAGCAAGAGGAGGAGAGGAAAGGCCACTCGAGACTTGCCTTAGGCAGCTCCAACCTCAGCTCCGAGAGCAGCAGGGAGAGACGGGGCCCCTGGCCGGAGAGGACACGGTGCGAAGAGACGCGGAGAGGAGGCGGCCGAGGGCAGGGCAGGAGTGAGGCCGGTGCCGTGGCTTCCGTTCGCAGCCGACGGGCACGGGGGAAGAGGCTGCCGCCTCGGCCTCCTTCCCTGCGACAGTCCCGATCGGCTCCGCTTAGATCCGGGGCAGCAGCTTCTCGATGAACTCCTTCACTGCCATCATCTCCTGCAGAGACCAGAGTGCCCGTCACGCAGCGGGTCCCCGGCTGTGCCCCCAACCCGGCTCTTCCCAGCACATGGGGCACAAGGGCTGCCCAGCCTCCTCTCGCACGAAGCAGGGGACAAACAGGTCCCTGGATGCAGCAGATGCCCTCCCTGCTCTCGTGCCCTTCCCTGCCCACCCACAGGTGTCATTCCCAAAGGCAGGACCAGCCCAGGGCAGCCCCGTCCCCTCTCGTCTCTCCCAGGCACTGACCTGAGGACAGGAACTGTGCATCACTCCAGGGTAGGTTTTAAACTGGACCTTGGTGGGGGTGACGACCGATTTCAGCTTCTCCGCAGTGAGGGCCCCGAAGCGGACGGGGATCATGGGGTCCATCTCCCCATGACACTGTAGGATGGCGATGTCCTTGTTCATGCTGTTGCTTGCCGCCTGCACGAGAGAGGAAGCGCTGAGAGGTGCCAGGAGAGGGAATTCCCAGCAGGAGACAGGGCAGGTGCTTCCTCCCTGTCCCCATCACCTGGCAGCTCTTCTCGAGATGGGTGTGACAGAGCTGCTGCCCTGCCACCACACACCTCTCTGGAGCCCCAGGCTGGGCCCAGAGCCCCCTGTCCCCACCACCCCTCTCGGTGGCCCCGCGGGGACGATGGCAGCGCCACGTACCTGCGGGAAGGCCTTGTGCAGCGGCAGCCAGCAGCTGAGTGCCACGATGCCGGCCAGCTGGTGCTGGCAGGTGAGCGCCGTGTACAGCGACAAGGCGCCTCCCTGCAGCAGAAACAAGCACGGAGTCTCTCAGCAGCAGGCAGGGTGACCGGTCACCTGGCCACCGCCAGCCCCGGCTCGTCCTGGGACACGAGGTGGAGGCGACAGCGGAGGGGAGAGCCCGGCTCACCTGCGAGAAGCCGCCCAGGATGATGCGGTTGGGCGGGATCCCGTTCTTCACCTCGTGCTCGATGATTGCTTTAACTGGAAGAAGCCAGGGAGATGGGTCAGTGACAGACACTGGGACTGATCAGCATCACCCGAGGACTCACGGACTGAACGCGCTCAGCCTCAGCGAGGAAGGTTGGCTGGGAGCACGGCAGGAAAGAAAGGAGAGGCCGGGGGAAGACACCTCCTCATGCACCACAGAGGGAGAGGAGCCCGGGGCTTCCTTGACCCCAGAGCCTCTTACTGTTTTCTGCAGCTTTCTTGATTCCAGCTTCATCTTCAGGCGCGTCTGGACTCAACCCCATCAGATCAAACCTGGGAGAAGGAGCAAGGTCAACCCCAAAGCTCTGCCAGCCGCCAGGGCRCAGGGAGCTAGGGGTGCTCTGCCCTTCCTGACTCCTCCACAATAGTGGATTTTGGCTCTCCAACCCCCCAAAAGCAGCCAAGGTCCCCCCTGCCTGGGAGGGCACCATGCAGCCCTGAGCACTGACCAGGAGGGCATCACCATCTTCATGTTGAGCGTTACAGGGATCCGGGGCCTGCAGAGAGAAGAGGTTGTTTCAGTCCAAGTGCAAGAGCGGCGAGTGCAGGGTCCAGCCCCAGCCCAGGGCTCTCGGGTGCCTCTGCCGAGGGGACAGTGGCAGGTCAGTGCCTCGGCGCTGGCCGGGGGCTGCGGAGCGACGGCAGCCGCTGCCCGGGCGCGAGCAGGGCGCGCAGGGCTGGGCGCTGGGCTGCACTGCCAGGCAGCCGTTGCAGGGACGTGGGGACGCCGAGGTCCCGGCTGCTGTGGCTGCAGCTCCCCCAGCTCGGTGAGTGCCTCCCGGCACAGCGGGATGCCCGGGCACAGCTCGGGCAGSAGCAATTCCTGCCCTTCCTGCTGCCCGCCTGGCTTGGCCCCCAACCAGGAGGAAGGGGAAGGGCAGGAGCTCTGGAACAGCCGTCACAGAGAGGCTGAGGAGCAGGGCAGGGAGCAAGGGGTCTCAGAGCAGCAGTTCCSACCTGAGGGGCCCTGCAGGCAGAAACGGGGGCGAGGGGCAGGAGGTCTGGCCTCGCTGCCCAGCCTGCACTGCCTCCCAGGGCACCCAGGGCAGTGGGGCCCAGCACAACCACCCGCCCAGGCTCCCCAAGCACCTCGCAGGGCAGGGATGGCACTTACGCGTGAGGGCAAATGTACTTCACGTAGGGGAGGCGGATGGAGGAGAGAGCGTCAGCCCAGCTGTGCCTACGGAAAGAGCAGAAGCAGTTGAACATGGCCTGAGCACTTGGCATGCAGGGGATTCCTGGGGTGAGGCTGGGTCCCCTCCAAGGCTGCTGAGCCCCCTGCACCAGCACCCAGGACAGATCTCCCTACTGTGGGGCAAAAGCAGCACCCAAAGCTGGGGAGTTAGAGGCAGAGCAGCTGCTGTCAGCAAGGGAGGAGAGAGAAGCTCCTCCATGGGGAAGATTCCTTTGTTCCTGCTGCACCTGACACTGCCCTCTAACGTGGCTCTGGGCGTAACGTGGCACACAGAGGCTCTCCCCTGGCACAGCCCTGCTCCCAGGCCAGCAGGAACCGCGGTGCCTCTTTGCTTGCCAAGAGCACAAACCCAGACCCGCGGGCGCTGTCAGTGTCCTAAACACCCAAGCAGAAGCTCACAGAGCTGCTGGCCAGAATCCCTGTCACGGCTCTCACAGCTGAGACCGGCTGAGCCGGCCCCAGAGCTGCCCCACCTGGCTCCCCTGGCTGCAAACAGGGTGCCCGGCAGCCCCACCAGAGCAGGACCCCGCGGCGCCCATGGTGCCCAGCCCACGATACTCACCCCGTGTCTCCAAGCCCATGTAAGAAAATGACCTGTTAAAGGAAGCAGAGAAGCAAGAGAATTAGCTGGTGCRGTGGCAGGGCTGGGCAGGGCTGGGTGCAGGACGCGCCAAAGGCCCCTGAGTCACTAGGAGGGGCCGCGGGCAACGCTGCCCACACCTCCCTGCTCGTGGGCGCGCGGCTGCGACAGGAGAGGCTCCCCCGCGGCGCAGACGGGCTGAGCTCGCCACAGCCCCGCACCCTCTGCAGAAACACCTCTGCAGGCCCCGAACRCCAGGCAGCCCCGGAGGCCGTGCCCGCTGCTCCCGCCCCGCGCCAACAGCAGCCACCGGCCCCAGCCCAGAGGCACCGGTCRCTGTTCCCCGGCAAAAGCAGAGCTCGCGGACCCCGCGCCTCCTTTAAGCTGCACTAAGACTGAAGCGCTAGGGCTGTAGGGGCTCGGCTACAATCCGCAAGAACCAGCCCATCCTCAGCAGTGCTCAAAGGCAGCAGGAGCAGCAGCGGTGCCCCCGGGTGCCCTTACCGCAGCGGTCTCCCGCTCTGCCCCGGAGACGGTCACTGCATCGGCAAGGAGGGGGACAGACATGTTGTTACCACACATACACCGGGAAGGACTCGGACACTGGCACCTGCGGGACAGAGGGAAAAGGTCAGGCAGGAAATAAAGCTCCCTTCCTCCCCAGCAGCAGGATTCCAGCAAGCGGCGCACGAGGGCTCCAACGCTTCAGCCCAGCTCTGCTTCCCGGCTCGGGATGAGTGCGGAAGCGGAGCCGCAAAGTCCCCTTGCTCAGGCCTGTGCCCGGGGAGCTGCTCCCTCATGGCTGCTCCATCTGCAGCGCTCGCAAATGGGGACGGGGGTGGCCAAACGCAACGCAGCGTGGGCCGGGCGCGCGGCGCTCCGGAGCTGGATGCGCCCGGAGCGCGGACTCGCTGGGCCAGGGCTCCCTGCTGCCCCTGGACGCCGCGCACGGGAGGCTGCCGGGCCGGCCCAGCTCCGCACCCGGCAGCAGCGGTGGCAGCAGTGGCCGCGGCGCCTCCCACGTCGCAGCACTGGGGCCACGCGGTGCTGGGATCAGCTCTCGCCGCCGCACTCAACGGCAAGGCCACTGCTGTGGCCACGCGGGCAGGAGGCGGCCGGCGGCCTCCGAGCCGAGGAGCAGCCCGTCCCGCGCCCGGAGCGCGGGGCCCGTCCCGCAGCGCGCGGCACCGGGGCCTGTCGCTGCTCCCACCAAGGGACCAGCCCTTCCTCAGGGGGCACCTGCGGAGACGGCTGGGCAGGATSTGGAGCGCCGAGTCCTGCTCCCAGCAGGGTCCCGGGCACCTGCAGGGCCGCAGGCTCCGCTCCAGCCCCCGTGACGGACACAGTCACAGGCCCCCGAGAGGTGACAGGCGGCGGGGGTTGTCCCCAGCGCAAGGCAGGTCACTAGACCCGCCGTGTCCCACGCGGCAGCCACGACCCCGGTTCCGCCAGCAGCAGATAGGGCCACATGCTTGGAGCACAGGAGCTTTGGGTGTGGAGGGCGCGCAGAGCGCGCGCCGCCGCGGCCGGCAGCGAGCCCCCGGCCCGCACATCCTGCCAGGAGGGACGAGGGGGCAGCAGGGACAGGGAGCCGGGCGGCTCCACGCGGAGGCTCCTGCTCCATGGGGCGCTCGGCAGGGCCCCGGGGTCGGGGCGGCCGGCGCTCAGCCCTCCCTGCCGCCCGCGGCTCCAGCTCCCGCACCCGCGCCAGGACAGGCAGGGAAGGGCGGCCTGGAGCCGGGGCGGCAGCCCGGGTGGCCCGAGGGCGCCGCGGCCGCCCCCACGGGGCTCGGTCTCAGCAGCCCCGCTTGTCTCCCGCGCAGGCGGGACGTCTCCCGCCGTTCCCAGCGGGAAGGCTGGGAGCACGGSAGCGCACGCTGGCAGCCGGCCGCTCCGAAGCCACGCTGGGACCTACAACCCTGGCGAGCGCAGCCGCCCTCGTCTCGCGCTTCCCTCTGTGACTCCCTGGGACGGAGCCGCGCGGGACGCGCCGCCGCCGTTCCGCGTTCCCGGGAAGCGCCGCCCGCGGCTGCTGCGCGGAGGGGCCGGGGGGGCCCCGC